>NC_084737.1:1529888-1564888 GCF_033978785.1 Entelurus aequoreus
GAGCAAAGACAATTTGTTTGTCCTGCTGGTGTTTGTTTCTCTGGCTGTTTGTGTTTATGCACATTTGTGTTGATGGCCTGCCCAAGTCTTCCTCCAACTAGCAATTTTCTGCCTGGTCGCCTCTCATGCGCCTCGCTCTTTATCGGCTGTCACAACACCGCCGATTTATATATATTTACAGATCCAGGAAGAGACGGGAGGAAGAATTGGATTTATTTGAAGGGGCCCGGCGCATCCGCGGAGACCCCGCAGTGCAAAGTTGCTCTATATGGCGTTGTTTTTAATCAAACAGGATGTGAGGAAGGCGGTCACGTGCCTTTGGGATGACGAGCAGCGTGGTGTGACTTCAATCACGCCGGCGAGTGACTGCTAATGACGTGTGGGGAAACTTCTCCTGGCACTAATAAGTGTCACATTTCTGCAGGCAAAGACAGCAGTCTAGCACAGCGTCATGCTTATTACTGGATGTTACAAGGATTTTGTACACAAATATTTTGTTTTGTTGTGTGGGATAAAACCATCAAGTAGCAATTTGACTCATAAGTGACAGCTGCTGCTAAATTAAGACCATTATGAAAGCCTAAGACCAGGGCCGGCCCGTGGCATAGGCCGTATAGGCAAATGCTAAGGGCGCCGTCCATCAGGGGGCGCCACGCCAGTGCCACAAATGTTGGACAAAAAAAAAAAAAAAAGTTGGTACTATTATTTCTAAACACAAAAAATAATCCCACGTTAATTAAAATGCAAAGTAAAGCCTATTTAATAGAAATATTATTTGTTACAACATTACGCCCCCCGCACGGTGCGCCCCCTCCCTTCCCGTATCATGACTCTCACCACATCAAAAAATCAACACAAGATGTCAAAACGGCCAAAACTGTCAGGTGCCCAGGGAAGAAAAAAGAGAAAAGAAGAGGAGAAACGAGAAACGAGAAAAAGACAGAGGTAGCAGGTAGGTAACGTTAGCCTACATGAAATGATTTGTCTGTTACAGAATGTGATAGTAACCTGGCTTTTTAGCATTAAGCTAATGTTACATGATTCGGCAATTGCTAATCAATAAGTAGCTAGTTCTGTTTTAACGTCAGGTTAATATTGTGGAGGGGGCTAAATTGTTATGGAAAATAATAATGTAACGTTAGGTAATTACAGTACTCCCTGGTGTACAGTCATTTGTAAGTCATTCTAATTAATGCAATATTAAAAAGCACAAATAGAGAACTCTGTAGGATCCCCTTTTTTTGTAATATAGTTGTTAAAGTCATACTGGTTTGATATCTTGTTTTGTGCAGTGCCTTATTTATATTGTATTTCTAATTTATTTTATGCAACTTGTTGACATGTTTTATTTTGTGTTTATGTAAAAAATATTGTATTTCAAATATTCATTTTTTGTATTCATTTATTCATCCATATTTTTTTTTATTTTGTTAACTATTCTGATTGTTAATTTGCTTTCTTTAAGTTAAAAAAAAGGTAATAGACAAAGCTATTCGGTTTCTTGTGAGTATATACACTTCACTGCCGATGTGGGTGGGCGCCACCTAAAATCTTGCCTAGGGCGCCAGATTGGTTAGGGCCGGGCCTGCCTAAGACGGTATCAGTGCTGTGTCAATACAGCGAGTGAGTGTGCCACACGATCCCTGAGGTGCCATTTATCCAACACTAATGATAACGAAGATTTGCATAATACCAAAAGTTGTAACATTTTGGTGTTATGCAAAAAGTACAAAAAATGCAAATTGGAAATAAAAGGAGGCTAATGTGTCATGCTTAAAAATTGCTTATGATAATTTGGTACAAAAAAACACATTATTATGCAAATTATACATGTAAAAGGAGGCTGTTGTCTGACATCTAAGAATTGCTTTTAATGAGATTTTTTTTTATTAGCATTTTCTAAAAAAATTAAAATAAAATAAAAAATAAAGATTGAAAATAGGAGGCTAATGTGCTTATAATGACAATTTAATAGCATTTATTTTTTTCTTGTATTTTTTTTCAAACAATCCAAATATGTAACCAGAATTAGAAATACAATTAAGCAGAGGTGTCAAAGTCATTTTTAGTCACAGTTATGTTTGGCCCCAGAGGGCCGCTTCTGACAGTAAATACTATTGTTTAATTGTTTAATTTATACCATTTTTTAATGCATTTTATTAGTAGATTTTTTTCAAACTAAAATGTAAAAATAAAATGGTAAGGTGCAATAATTTCACCTCAAAATGAAGTGTATTTTATTGTAAATGGAAAAAACAGTACTGCTGTTTTTATGAATACAAAACGGCAGCTAAGTTGCGATAATTTTAGGGTAAAATTGACTTCTTTTTTTTTACTGTAAATAAAACAAATAATTATTATTTTTACAGTAAAATTTTGGCATCTGAACTGCCAGCTATTATTATTATTATTTATTTATTTTTAATTCAAATAGGTGTCAAAGTAATTTTTAGTCACAGTTGTGTTTGGCCCCAGAGGGCCGCTTGTAACAGTGAATACCATTTTTACACCATTTCTTAAAATAATTTTATTAGTAGATTTTTTTAAACTAAAATGTAAAAAAAATATGGTAAGTTGCAATAATTTCACCTCAAAATGTAGTGTATATTACTGTAAATGGAAAAAACAGTACCGCTGTTTTTTATGGTTAAAAAAAGGCAGCTAAGTTGCCAGAATTTTACGGTAAAATTGGCATTTTTAAAAATTTTTTTTACTCTAAATACAATTTTAAAAAAGCGTTTTTAAAATAACATTTTGGCACGTGAGCTGCCAGCTTCTTTTTTTTTTTTTTTTTTCCCAAACAATCCAAATATGTAACCAAAATTAGAAATACAATAAGGCAGAGGTGTCAAAGTCATTTTTAGTCACAGTTATGTTTGGCCCCAGAGGGCCGCTTCTGACAGTGAATACTATTTTTACACCATTTTTTAATGCATTTTATTAGTAGATTTTTTTCAAACTAAAATGTAAAAAAAATATATGGTAAGTTGCAATACTTTCACCTCAAAATGTAGTGTATATTACTGTAAATGGAGAAACAGTAAAGCTGTTTTTATGGTAAAAAAAAAGGCAGCTCAGTTGCCAGAATTTTAAGTTAAAAATTACATTTGTTTTTTTTACTGTAAATAAAAATATAAATAAAAAATTTTACAGTAAAATTTTGGCACCTGAGCTGCCAGCTTTTTAAATTTTTTTTTTTTTTTTTACAAACAATCCAAATATGTGACCAAAATTAGAAATACAATAAGGCAGAGGTGTCAAAGTCATTTTTAGTCACAGTTATGCTTGGCCCCAGAGGGCCGCTTCTAACAGTGAATACTATTTTCACACCATTTTTTAAAAGCATTTTATTAGTAGATTTTTTTTAAACTAAAATGTAAAGAAAAATATGGTAAGTTGCAATAATTTCACCTCAAAATGTAGTGTATTTTACTGTAAATTAAAAAACAGTACTGCTGTTTTTATGGTAAAAAAAAAAGGCAGCTAAGTTGCCAGAATTTAACGGTAAAATTGAAATTTGTTTTTTTACTGTAAATAAAAATAAAAATACAAATTTTTACAGTAAAATTTTGGCACCTGAGCTGCCAGCTTTTATTTTTTAATTTTTTTTACAAACAATCCAAATATGTAAGAAAAATTAGAAAGACAATAAGGCAGAGGTGTCAAAGTCATTTTTAGTCACAGTTATGTTTGGCCCCAGAGGGCCGCTTCTGACAGTGAATACTATTTTTACACTATTTTTTAATGCATTTTATTAGTAGATTTTTTTTAAACTAAAATGTAAAGAAAAATATGGTAAGTTGCAATAATTTCACTTCAAAATGTAGTGTATATTACTGTTAAATGGAAAACAGTACTGCTGTTTTTATGGTTTAAAAAAGGCAGCTAAGTTGCCAGAATTTTAAGTTAAAAATGACATTTGTTTTTTTACTGTAAATAAAAAAAATAATTATCATTTTTACAGTAAAATTTGAGCATCTGAACTGCCAGCTATTTTTTTAAATTTTTTTTTTACAAACAATCCAAATATGTGACCAAAATTAGAAATACAATAAGGCAGAGGTGTCAAAGTCATTTTTAGTCACAGTTATGTTTGGCCCCAGAGGGCCGCTTCTGACAGTGAATACTATTTTTACACCATTTTTTAAAAGCATTTTATTAGTAGATTTTTTAAAACTAAAATGTAAAACAAAATATGGTAAGTTGCAATAATTTCACCTCAAAATGTAGTGTATATTACTGTAAATGGAGAAACAGTACTGCTGTTTTTATGGTTAAAAAAAAAGGCAGCTAAGTTGCCAGAATTTTAAGTTAAAAATTACATTTGTTTTTTTTTACTGTAAATAAAAATATACATTTTTACAGTAAAATGTTGGCACCTGAGCTGCCAGCTTTTAAAAAAAAAAAAAAAAATTTTTTTTTTTTTTTTGTACAAACAATCCAAATATGTAACCAAAATTAGAAATACAATCAAGCAGAGGTGTCAAAGTCATTTTTAGTCACAGTTATGTTTGGCCCCAAAGGGCCGCTTCCGACAGTGAATACTATTTTCACACCATTTTTTTAATGCATTTTATTAGTACATTTTTTTTTAACTAAAATGTAAAAAAAAATATGGTAAGTTGCAATAATTTCATCTCAAAATGTAGTGTATATTACTGTAAATGGAAAACAGTACTGATGTTTTTATGGTTAAAAAAAGGCAGCTAAGTTGCCAGAATTTTACGGTAAAATTGGCCTTTTTTAATTTATTTTTTACTGTAAATACAATTTTAAAAACGCGTTTTTGAAATAACATTTTGGCACGTGAGCTGCCAGCTTTTTTATTATTTTTTGAATTTTTTTTTTTTTTTACAAATATACAAATATGTAACCAAAATTTGAAATACAATTAAGCAGAGGTGTCAGTCATTTTTAGTCACAGTTATGTTGGTCCCAGAGGGCCGCATCTGACAGTGAATAGTATTGTTACACCATTTTTTTAATGCATTTTATTAGTAGATTTTTTTCAAACTAAAATGTAAAAAAAAATATGGTAAGTTGCAATAATTTCACCTCAAAATGTAGTGTATTTTACTGTAAATGGAAAACAGTACTGCTGTTTTTATGGTTAAAAAAAGGCAGCTAAGTTGCCAGAATTTAACGGTAAAATTTAAATTATTTTTTCTACTGTAAATAAAAATAAAAATACAAATTTTTACAGTAAAATTTTGGCACCTGAGCTGCCAGCTTTTATTTTTTAATTTTTTTTACAAACAATCCAAATATGTAAGCAAAATTAGAAATACAATAAGGCAGAGGTGTCAAAGTCATTTTTAGTCACAGTTATGTTTGGCCCCAGAGGGCCGCTTCTGACAGTGAATGCTATTTTTACACCATTTTTTTAATGCATTTTATTAGTAGATTTTTTTCAAACTAAAATTTAAAAAAAAAAAAGGTAAGTTGCAATAATTTCACCTCAAAATTAAGTGTATATTTTTGTAAATGGAAAAAACAGTACTGCTGTTTTTATGAATAAAAAAGGCAGCTAAGTTGCGATAATTTTAGGGTAAAATTGATATTTGTTTTTTTACTGTAAATAAAAAAAATAATAATCATTTTTACAGTAAAATTTGGGCATCTGAACTGCCAGCTATTTTTTTTAATTTTTTTTTTTTACAAACACTCTAAATATATAACCAAAATTAGAAATACAATAAGGCAGAGGTGTCAAAGTCATTTTTAGTCAGTTATGTTGGCCCCTGAGGGCCGCTTCTGACAGTGAATACTATTTTTACACCGTTTTTTTAAAGCATTTTATTAGTAGATTTTTTCAAACTAAAATGTAAAAAAAAATATGGTAACTTGCAATAATTTCACCTCAAAATGTAGTGTATTTTACTGTAAATGGAAAAACAGTACTGCTGTTTTTATGGTAAAAAAAAAAGGCAGCTAAGTTGCCAGAATTTTAGGGTAAAATTGACATTTGTTTTTTTTACTGTAAATAAAAAAAAAAACATTCCTACAGTAAAATTTTGGCACTTGAGCTGCCTTATTTTTTTTATTTTTTTATTTTTTTTACCGCAGGTCAACAACTACATTTTTCGGTGTATTACTGTAAATGCCAAAATGGCACCACAGTTTATTACAGTAAAAAAAAGAATACCGTTTTTTTAATTTAGAGAAAAATGCTGTAAAAACCACAGTAAATTTCCCAATTTTACCATGAAATTGGTAATTTTGCTACAATTTGATGGATATTTGGCTCTGAAATCATTATTATTAGTATTTATTTCTATTTAAAAAGTGGTTTGAATGTTTGATAATATATTAGACAATATTTAAGTTAACAAAATTTGCCATTGCATGGTGTACATGAATTTTTTTTGTGCCATAATAGAAACAAATAATACATTTAGTAAGAAAAGTTACAGTACTTTATTGATACGTATTTTGAGGGCCAAATCAAATGAAGTGACGGGCCACATCTGGCCCCTGGGCCTTGGGTTTGACACTTGTGCATTAAGGTAATGTGTAATTAAGAGTTGCTTATGAGAATTCAGTTTCATTCATACATAAAAACAAATATTTAATATCAAAAATAAAACTAAAATGAATATAATGTAGAAATCTGTAATTAAGGGCTGCTGTAGAAAATCTAATAGCATGTTGTGCAAAAAAAAATAAATGTAAATACAAAAATAGACATTGAAGCAAGGTAATTTGTGATAAGTATGGTAATTTAAAAAAATATGCAAAAAAGGTCAACACATAGCCCCCTATGGGCTGGTGTGTGATAATAGAAAATCATTGATAAAAAATAAAACAACAAAAAACAACAATTACCAAAATATTGTTTGAACACCAATGGTTACTTTTGTGGATTTTGGCGCATTTAGTGCAATAATATTACAATTATTTATTTAAAAAAATTAAGAAATAAAAAGAAAAGCATGTGTGATAACTAAAACATTTAATTTAATAAACATTTATTCCTAAAATTCGTTAAATATTTTTGATAACCCTAAACACTACACATGAGAATGTAGTTGCATTTTACAAAAATATACATTTTTATGAAAATTATTAATAAAAAAGTAGATGTATGATTAAAAGTTGCCTATTATGAACAATTTAATAATTTGTTTGATAAAAAAAATATATAGAATAATAAATAAGTAATAATAAAAACATTACTCATGAAAATATATTGGTCTTACAAAAAAATACAAAAACAATTGGTAGGATTTTTTTGGCCAAAAACTTTACAAAAATATTTTTTAACTTTTCATCAGAATTTAGTGGGATTTAGTTAGAAAAGTTTTCCTGAAAGTGTCAGCATGACACAAAGTCCAGATCATTCCGTAAGAACTTAAGCACAACGTTTCCAGTTGATTATCAACAATCAAAGTCATTTTTCCAAAACCTGAACATGTTCTTTGCATGTGGAGGTCAGTAGAAAATACATCAACGACTAAAACATCCAAGACCAAAAAGACCTGTGTCCTTTTTGTACCCATTTCTTTACCCATCGTTTCACTTCTAAAAATGTCTTAAACCAAAATTGTGACTTCATTGGTCGTCTTTGTAGACCTGTGTTGGAATAATTATATATAAGTTATCACCCAACTCTTATGCTTAAAGGCCGTTGCTCCAGTTCTTATCTATTGTGCTCAAGCTGTACTTTTATTTTCGTGCAAAGGCACACAACTTGGTTATCTTCCACTGCAAGTTAGGAGTTGCCTCGCCGCAGATGTTTCTGTCTTTCGGCCTGCTAACAAGCCAAGGACGAACCGGCACCTCAACGAAGATAAGGCATAACAGCAGGCAGACAAAGCAGAGACAGGGCGAAATCACAAGGCACATTTCCGTTCTGAATAATCACGTATTGTTTGTACTGAGATGCTTGCATAAAGTGTGACTCCTCCCTTTAAGAAGCAGCCTCAGCCATGTAACTAGGGAACTCCTAAACTGAATCAATAGAGGAGCGCGTGGGCTGTGCCTCAGAGCGTAGGGTGAGACTGTAACTGGGTGTGCAGCTCCATGCGTTCTCCTCATGAGCAAAATTGAACTCTGTCTCTGCCCGATTCCTTGCTTCTTGTTCCGTTTAATAGATAGTTCGGTGCTTAAACCTGACAACCTGAAATGCTACTGAAACCAAAGCATTCTTCCTCTGCCACCAAAGTGCAAAATAATGAGTGTTATTGTAGTCTTGACCAGGCCCGGCCCTAACCAAACTGGCGCCCTAGGCAAGATTTTAGGTGGCGCCCCCCCACATCGGCAGTGAAGTGTATATACTCACAAGAAACCGAATAGCTTTGTCTTTGACCTTTTTTGTTACTTAAAGAAAGCAAATTAACAATCAGAATAGTTAACAAGATACAAAAAAAAATGGATAAATAAATGAATACAAAAAATAAAAAATGAATATATGAAATACAATATTTTTTACATACATAAACACAAAATAAAACGTGTCAACAAGTTGCATAAAATAAATTAAAAATACAATATAAATAAGGCACTGCACAAAACAAGATATCAAACCAGTATGACTTTAACAACTATTATATAACAAAAAAAGGGGATCCTACAGAGTTCTCTATTTGTGCTTTTTAATATTGCATTAACTAGAATGACTTACAAATTACTGTACACCAGGGAGTACTGTAATTACCTAACGTTACATTATTATTTTCCATAACAATTTAGCCCCCTCCACAATATTAACCCGACGTTAAAACTGAACTAGCTATTTATTGATTAGGAATTGCAGAATCATGTAACATTAGCTTAATGCTAAAAAGCCAGGTTACTATCACATTCTGTAACAGACGAATAATACCTCTGTCTTTTTCTCGTTTCTCCTCCACTTCTTTACTCTTTTTTCTTCCCTGGGCACCTGACAGTTTTGGCCGTTTTGACATCTTGTGTTGATTTTTTGATGTGGTGACGTCCAAAAAGAGTCATGGTATGGGAAGGGAGGGGGCGCACCGTGCCGGGGGGAGGGAGGGCGTAATGTTGTAACAAATAATATTTCTATTAAATAGGCTTTACTTTGCATTTTAATTAACGTGGGATTACTTTATGTATTTAGAAATACTTTTTTTTTTTTTTCTCCAACATTTGTGGCACTGGCGTGGCGCCCCCTGATGGACGGCGCCCTTAGCATTTGCCTATACGGCCTATGCCACGGGCCGGCCCTGGTCTTGACCTTAGTTCAATTCAATCTACCATTTGGGACACATACTGTATAGTGCACTCACCACAATACTTGTTGGCATGAGAAGGTGTGTACTTAGTTGACTGTGAGTGTACTTTAAACACATAAACAGGTCTCCTTACCTGTGAGGTGTTGACGCGTCCCTCCTGAAAGGAGCAGTCGCTGGCGTCCTGCGTGCACATGTGGCGATATTTGCACCAGTGACACGGGAACTTGCCGTCCACGCAAGACAGACACCTGCAGCGGGGACAAGAGTGGGGTTACAACAATATGGAAGATGGGTGACACATTTTAAACAAAGAAATGTTGTTTTATATTACTGGCAATACAGTTGGATTTCTCAATGTGCGGTAAAAATCTAAAAAATAAATAAATAAAATGAAGTTTATTGTTGTACAGTTGTTGTTCCACCAGGTGGGAAACATGGTTGCGTGCATAACAGTTTGGTACTAAAATGTGCACGGACATGACAACAATGAACACTTATCTGAAATTGAGTAGGATTTTGTGCAAAAAAAAACAAAAACAATTTTTTTTTTTTTTTTTACTAACGTGACTACAAACACAATCATTAAAAAAAGCTGTTCTCACACACATTTTGTAGAATTATGTGCAAAAATAATTAGTTACAATCAAATTAATAAACATGGTTCCATGCATAACAGTTTGGTACTAAAATGTGCAAACGAAAAAGCACGGACATGACAACAATGAACACTTATCTAAAATGTTTACTGTTTATTAATTAGACATGTATCTCGTGCGCACAGGAAACTATCTTGTGCACACAAGAAACTTTTTATAAAGTCAAAAAAATAATAATAATACAAAAAATTATTATTATTAATTTATTTTTTTTAGACATGTATCTCGTGCGCACGAGAAACTTTCTTTTTTTTTTTTATTATTTAAAAAAAAAAATCCCCCATGTCCCTTTAGGGGCTGCGTAAAAATGACTACCAACAGAATCATAAAAAAAGCAGTTCTCACAAATAAATTGTAGAATTATGTGCAAAAATAATTAGTTACAATAAAATCAATAAACATGGTTCCATGCATAACAGTTTGGTACTAAAATGTGCAAACGAAAAAGCACGGACATGACAACAATGAGCACTTATCTAAAATTGAGTAGGATTTTGTGAAAAAAAAAAAAAAGTGTTTTTTTTACTGTTTATTAATTAGACATGTATCTCGTGCGCACGAGAAACTTTTTATAAAGTTTAAAAAAATAAAAAATACAAAACATTATTATTATTAATTATTTTTTTTAGACATGTATCTCGTGCGCACGAGAAACTTTCTATTTTTTTTTTTCATTATTTAAAAAAAAAATTCCCCCATGTCCCTTTAGGGGCTGCGTAAAAATGACTACCAACAGAATCATAAAAAATCAGTTCTCACAAATAAATTGTAGAATTATGTGCAAAAATAATTAGTTACAATCGAATTAATAAACATGGTTCCATGCATTACAGTTTGGTACTAAAATGTGCAAATGAAAAAGTAGGATTTGTGCAAAAAAATAAATATTTTTTTTTACAGTTTATTAATTAGACATGTATCTCGTGCGCACGAGACACTTTTGATAAAGTTATAAAAAAATAAAATAAAATAAATTATTATTATCCATTTTTTTTTTTTTTAGACACGAGAAACTTTCTATTTTTGAAATTTTTATTTGTTTTTTAAATTCCCCCATTTCCCTTTAGGGGCTGCGTAAAAATTACTACCAACAGAATCATAAAAAAGCAGTTCTCACAAATAAATTGTAGAATTATGTGCAAAAACAATTAGTTACAATCAAATTAATAAACATGGTTCCATGCATAACAGTTTGGTACTAAAATGTGCAAATGAAAAAGTAGGATTTGTGAAAAAAAAAAACATTTTTTTTACTGTTTATTAATTAGACATGTATCTCGTGCGCACGAGAAACTTTTTATAAAGTTATAAAAAAATAAAATAAAATAAATTATTATTATCAATTTTTTTTTTTTTAGACATGTATCTCCTGCCCACGAGAAACTTTCTATTTTTAATTTTTATTTTTTTTTTTTTTAAATTCCCCCATTTCCCTTTAGGGGCTGCGTAAAAATGACTACCAACAGAATCATAAAAAAGCAGTTCTCACAAATAAATTGTAGAATTATGTGCAAAAATAATTAGTTACAATCAAATTAATAAACATGGTTCCATGCATAACAGTTTGGTACTAAAATGTGCAAACGAAAAAGCACGGACATGACAACAATGAACACTTATCTAAAATTAAGTAGGATTTTGTGGAAAAAAAAAAAAAGTTTTTTTTTTACTGTTTATTAATTAGACATGTATCTCGTGCGCACAAGAAACTTTTTATAAAGTTTTTAAAAATAATAATACAAAAAATTATTATTATTATTATTTTTTTTTTTAGACATGTATCTCGTGCGCACGAGAAACTTTCTATTTTTTTTTTATTATTTAAAAAAAAAATTCCCCCATGTCCCTTTAGGGGCTGCGTAAAAATGACTACCAACGGAATCATAAAAAAGCAGTTCTCACAAATAAATTGTAGAATTATGTGCAAAAATAATTAGTTACAATCGAATTAATAAACATGGTTCCATGCATAACAGTTTGGTACTAAAATGTGCAAACGAAAAAGCACGGACATGATAACAATTAACACTTATCATAAAATCGTAAAAAAAGCAGTTAGTGAGCCGTGCTCACTAAACATTTTGTGGAATTTTGTGCAAAAATTAGTTTCTGTAATTAATACAACAAATATTGGGAGTTAATGTGTTTTAAAACATGCTAACTGCAAGAAATTGGTAGGATTTTGTGCAAATTCTATTTTGATTTTTTTTACTAAAATGAGTTAAAAATGAGTAATGAATATATATATATACATATATATGTGTATATATCTATATATATATATATATATATATATATATATATATATATACATATATATGTATACATATATATATGTATATATATATATATATATATATATATATATATATATATATATATATATACACACATAAATATATATATTTTATATACATACATATTTATGTATATATATATATATATATATATATATATATATATATATATATATATATATACATATATATATATATATACACATAAATATATATATATACACATAAATATATATATATATATATATATATATATATATATATATATATATATATATATATATATATATATATACATAAATATATATATATATATATAAATATATATAAATATATATATATATATATATATATATATATATATATATATATATATATATTAATATTTATATATATTAATATTTATACATATATATAAATATTAATATATACATATATATATATATATATATATATATAAAAATATTAATATATATATATATATATATATATATATATATATACATATATACATATATATATAAATATTAATATATATATATACATATATATATATATATATATATATATATACATATATATATATATATATATATATAAATATATATATATATATATATATATATATATATATATATATATATATATATATATATATATATATATATATATATATATATATATATATATATATATATATATATATATATATATATATATATATATATATATATATATACCTCCCTGCTTGGCACTCAGCATCAAGGGTTGGAATTGGGGGTTAAATCCCCAAAAATGATTCCCGGGCGCAGCCACCGCTGCTGCCCACTGCTCCCCTCACCTCCCAGGGGGTGAACAATGTGCACATTTTTTGTGCAAAATAAACAATACAATCCTAATAAATATTTTGTCTCATAACAAAAAAATATGTTTACATGAGTTTCCAATAGTCCAGGATACAAAGTTCAGGAAGGAGCTGCAACAATAAAAGCACGTGTGGATGTACAGCAGCACGAGTACAGTAAGTAGCAGTGACATTGAAATGACAAGTGTAAGCACGGTCTTGTGCTTTAAGACTTCATCCAGGCTGTCAGCCACTAAGACCAGAGTTGAGGATGAGCCAGGAAGCACAGAGAAATGTACTCTTCCCTCCTTATCCTCCATTCTTGGAGGCTTTAAGTGCAATAAGCTGGCAGCACAAGATAAGCTTTTTTCTCCCCTACAATGCTCGTTTTATTTCTCCTCTTTCTCCAAAACCAGCAACGCAAACATCTACAACACACTGACAAAAAAACTGATTACCGGACAAAAACACGCGATCGTTTTGGCGACCACTAAAAGACCACGGAATAAATAATCTCCTCTTCTTTTTGGGCGGTGTTTTAACACACTTCTGTTCCAAGGTGACACTAAAGTGACAGTAAACTGCTTGATGGCGCATCTTTTTTTCCCCACCCTGTAAATGTCCATATTCATAAAAAGGCTTCGTTAAATCATATTTATGAACTCATGCAGGAGCTACAGATTTTATTTTTTTTCCAACAGAAGCTCATAATATTGTAGAACTAAAGAAAAAAAAAATGCAGAAGAAAAGTGACCTTTCTACAGCAGCACATTTTATTTATTCATAATATAACAAAAAAAGAAGAGAAATTGAAAAAATAAATGAATATAAAATATAATAAATAATAAACATAATATAACGAAAAAAGAAGAGGAATTGAAAAAATAAATGAATATAAAACATAATAAATAATAAACATAATATAACGGGGGAAAAAAAGAGAAATTGAAAAAATAAATGAATATAAAACATAATAAATAATAACTAATAAACATAATATAACGGGGAAAAAAAGAGAAATTGAAAAAATAAATGAATATAAAACATAATAAATAATAAATAATAAACATAATATAACGGGAAAAAAAAGAGAAATTGAAAAAATAAATGAATATAAAACATAATAAATAATAAATAATAAACATAATATAACGGAAAAAAAAGAGGAATTGAAAAAATAAATGAATATAAAACATAATAAATAATAAATAATAAACATAATATAACGAAAAAAGAAGAGAAATTGAAAAGATAAATGAATATAAAACATAATAAATAATAAACATAATATAACCAAAAAAAAGAGAAATTTAAAAAAGAAATGAATATAAAACATAAATAATAAATAATAAACATAATAATGTGAAAAAAAAGACAAATTGAAAAAACAAATGAATATAAAACATAATAAATAATGAATGATAAACATAATATAACGGAAAAAAAAGAGAACTTGAAAAAATAAATGAATATAAAACATAATAAATAATAAACATAATATAACGGGAAAAAAAGAGAACTTGAAAAAATAAATGAATATAAAACATAATAAATAATACACATAATATAACGGGGGAAAAAAGAGAAATTGAAAAAATAAATGAATATAAAAAATAAAATCAATGCCTTTTATTATTGTCAACTAGCATAATAAATGAAAGATAGATATTTATTAAGATGACAAAGAAATAAAAGAAATGAATATATAAAACATAATAAATAATAAATAACAAACATAATATAACGGAAAAAAAAGAGAAATTGAAAAAATAAATGAATATAAAAATGTGTGGAAAACAGTATACTGAGTTTTTCACATTTTTTTTTTACTTATTTGTTTATCATATTTCTCTTTTTTATTACATTATGTGTTTTATCCTGTATATAATAAAACAAAAAGAGAAATCAAATACATAGATAAATCTAAAAAAATGTGGGGAAAACTTAGTATACTGACTTTTTCACATTTTTTTTACTTATTTGTTTATCATATTTCTCTTTTTTATTACATTATGTGTTGTATCCTGTATATAATAAAACAAAAAGAGAAATCAAATAAATAGATAAATCTAAAAAAATGTGTGGAAAACTTAGTATACTGAGTTTTTCACATCTTTTTTTTTACTTATTTGTTTATCATATTTTTCTTTTTTATTACATTATGTGTTTTATCCTGTATACAATAAAACAAAAAGAGAAATCAAATAAATAGATAAATCTAAAAAAATGTGTGCAAAACAGTATACTGAGTTTTTCACATTTTTTTTTTTACTTATTTGTTTATCATATTTCTCTTTTTTATTACATTATGTGTTTTATCCTGTATATAATAAAACAAAAAGAGAAATCAAATAAATAGATAAATCTAAAAAAATGTGTGGAAAACAGTATACTGAGTTTTTCACATCTTTTTTTTTACTTATTTGTTTATCATATTTCTCTTTTTTATTACATTATGTGTTTTATCCTGTATATAATAAAACAAAAAGAGAAATCAAATACATAGGTACATCTAAAAAAATGTGGGGAAAACTTAGTATACTGAGTTTTTCACATTTTTTTTTACTTATTTATCATATTTCTCTTTTTTATTACATTATGTGTTTTATCCTGTATATAATAAAACAAAAAGAGAAATCAAATAAATAGATCAATCTAAAAAAATGTGGGGGAAACTTAATATACTGAGTTTTTCACTTTTTTTTTTTACTTATTTGTTTATCATATTTCTCTTTTTTATTATATTATGTGTGCGCACGCAATTTATTCATCAAATTCACAAAATAATAATCACAGCATCTTCCAAATTGCACTTAATTACTTAACAATATCACATTTCAAAGACATTATTACAAATTAATGTTCATAATGTTCATGACACATTAATTCCAATGCACAACGGAGCTAGATAATCGTGTCAGAGCCTGATTTAAAGCGTCAGGATCGCACCAAAGCGTAATAAAGTTCAACAAAGCGTAATACAATGTATCAAAGCGTGATTTAAAGCGTATCAAAGCGGGATCAAAGCGGCATCAAATCGTGACGAACGGTAATTCGTCCCCCCAAAGTGGCAACTAATTTGTATCAGAGCGTATCAAAGCATAACATTACTTCGGAGATCGGGATATTCCTGGAAAAATTGACAAAAATGACGGCGCTTTGCTCGCCGCTTTAAAGCGCGGCAAGCGGCGTTGGTGTGAACCAGGCATTAAAGACTAAAAAATGACACTCCATGTTATCAATCCTCCATAAATATGTTTTGGTATCTCTAGGATGTACTGTCTATTAGGGGCGTAACGGTACACAAAAATTTCGGTTCGGTACGTACCTCGGTTTAGAGGTCACGGTTCGGTTCATTTTCGGTACAGTAAGAAAACAACAAAATATACATTTTGGGGTTATTTATTTACCAAATTTGCAAAATCTTCCACCAAAAATATTTTTCTTAGTGGAATATTTGATGTGAAGTAATGGGAACCTTGGATAGGTCAATCATTTGTAATAACATTGACTTGTAATCGAGTGTTAGTTGGCAACATAACTCAACAAGTTACGGGTAGATTTGGATGAAACTGACAAGAAGTGTCAGAAACGGGTTAAGGAACAAGTGTTTTGATTTTGGGGTTGATCCAGATTGAGCTGTTTTGCCACTGCAGATGGACACTAACTAACTTTGCTCAGTGATTTTGTGCCTTTTTGCTGTTTGTGGCCCATGTAATCGAGTGTTAGTTGGCAACATAGCTCAAAAAGTTACGGTTAGATTTGGATCAAACTTACAAGAAGTGTCAAAAACGGGTTAAGGAACAAGTGTTTTGATTTTGGGGCTGATCCGGATTAAGCTGTTTAGCCACTGCAGATGGACACTAACTTTGCTCAGTTATTGTGTGCCTTTTTGCTGTTTGTGGCCCATGTAATCGAGTGTTAGTTGGCAACATAGCTCAAAAAATTACGGGTAGATTTGGATCAAACTTACAGGAAGTGTCAAAAACGGGTTAAGGAACAAGTGTTTTGATTTTGGGGTTGATCCGGATTGAGCTGTTTTTCCACTGCAGACGGACACTAACTTTGCTCAGTAATTTTGTGCCTTTTTGCTGTTTGTGGCTCATTTAATCGAGTGTTAGTTGGCAACATAGCTCAAAAAGTTACGGGTAGATTTGGATGACACTTACAGGAAGTGTCAGAAACGGGTTAAGGAACAAGTGTTTTGATTTTGGGGCTGATCCGGATTGAGCCGTTTTGCCACTGCAGATGGACACTAACTTTGCTCAGTGATTTTGTTCCTTTTTGCTGTTTGTGGCCCATGTAATCGAGTGTTAGTTGGCAACATAGCTCAAAAAGTTATAGGTAGATTTGGATCAAACTTACAAGAAGTGTCAGAAATGGGTTAAGGAACAAGTGTTTTGATTTGGGGGCTGATCCGGATTCAGCCGTTTAGCCACTGCAGACAGACACTAACTAACTTTGCTCAATGATTTTGTGCCTTTTTGCTGTTTGTGGCCCATGTAATCGAGCGTTATTTGGCAACATAGCTCAAAAAGTTACGGTTAGATTTGGATCAAACTTACAAGAAGTGTCAAAAACGGGTTAAGGAACAAGTGTTTTGATTTTGGGGCTGATCCGGATTGAGCCGTTTTGCCACTGCAGACAGACACTAACTTTGTTCAGTGATTTTGCGCCTTTTTGCTGTTTGTGGCCCATGTAATCGAGTGTTAGTTGGCAACATAACTCAAAAAGTTACAGGTAGATTTGGATGAAACTTACAGGAAGTGTCTAAAACGGGTTAAGGAACACGTGTTTTGATTTTGGGGCTGATCCGGATTGAGCCGTTTTGCCACTGCAGACGAACACTAACTTTGCTCAGTGATTTTGTGCCTTTTTGCTGTTTGTGTCTCATGTAATCGAGTGTTAGTCGGCAACATAGCTCAAAAAGTTCCGGGTAGATTTGGATGTGTGAGGATGTTGATGATGTCAGTGATAAGCTCTTGAGGCCTGACTGATCTGCACCTTCAGATACGGGATCGATGCTGCAGGATTAGCATGTCGGTGCGCTGAGGTTATGCTAACATTTGTTAGTGGAGCCTGTGAGTCGTCCCCAGTATTAACCTCCTCCGGGTTTATCGATCCTTCCTGTGTGTGCACAGTGCGAGGAGAGTATGCAAGCTGAACGCACACACACACACACACACACACACCCACACACACACACACACACACACACACACACACACACACACACACACACACAGACACACACACACGTAAATAAGCACGCTTGTGTCACCAGCATTGACACAGCAGGGTTCCTGCGGGACACCTGGACCGGAGAGCTGTCAACGGTTTGGGATAAATATAATGCTGGCAGTTCTAGTCAATAAAAAGCAAAACCTGTCCAATAAAAAGATCCAAACGGTGCGTTCGCTGTCTCTATAGCTATAGAAGAAGGGCTTCTCAGCAGGGGACCTGCACTCATTAGAAGGTTTTATTATTGCATCTTGTCACGCTGGAGTCCAAAAAGCAGCGAGTATGATCCGTCTCAAAGCCCAGTTTAATTAAAACGGGTCACGTTTATTGGAAAAGGGATCGCGAGCTATGGACTGACTTGGTGCTTCTGTGGAACTAATACCGGAAAATCTGATCATAAAGTTGAAAGTGTAAAACTGAAGAGCAATATTAATGTAGCATGTAGATGTCAGATAATAACGGCCGATATTATCGGCCGATAAATGCTTTAAAATGTAATATCGGAAATTATCGGTATCGTTTTTTTTATTATCGGTTTCGTTTAGTTTTTTTTGTTGTTGTTTTTTTTTTAATTAAATCAACATAAAAAACACAAGATACACTTAAAATTAGTACACCAACCCAAAAAACCTCCCTCCCCATTCACACTCATTCACACAAAAGGGTTATTTCTTTCTGTTATTAATATTCTGGTTCCTACATTATATATCAATATATATCAATACAGTCTGCAAGGGATACAGTCCGTAAGCACACATGATTGTGCGTGTTGCTGGTCCACTAATAGTACTAACCTTTAACAGTTAATTTTACTCATTTTCATTAATTACTAGTTTCTATGTAACTGTTTTTATATTGTTTTACTTTCTTTTTTATTAAATAATTTTTTTTAAATTTATTTATCTTATTTTATTTAATTATTTTTTTTAAAAAGGACCTTATCTTCACCATACCTGGTTGTCCAAATTAGGCATAATAATGTGTTAATTCCACGACTGTATATATTGGTTGATATCGGTATTGGTTGATATCAGTATCGGTAATTAAAGAGTTGGACAATATCGGAATATCAGATATCGGCAAAAAGCCATTATCGGACATCCCTAGCATGTATGGATACTGACAGGTCACTTGTCATACTGCCAATTTAATGTTGACAGTGTTTAACTTCTTTTTACACTTGTTTTTCATTTAGGGATGCTAAAAAATGAAGTGTGTTGACATTGAAACCAACAAAAAAAAATGAGGCGTCATGTTTTTATTTATATCTCTGCTAAAAAGTAATGCGATCGAATGGATGTGTTGGTTAGTTCGTTTTCTCGTTTGTTTGTTCGTTCATTTGCTAGTTGGTTCGTCGGTTTATTGTCAATATAATTCAAAAATTTATTGGTAGATTTCACAATTTTCATTTTCAGGAAATGTCCGAAATGAGATAAGGTACAATTGATTAGATTTTGGGCCTGATCCGGATAATGTTACTATGTTACCTTACATTTACGTAACAAGCTTCAACATTTTGTTTGTCATTTGTTTGACAGTTCGTACGTCAGTTCGTTAGTAACAAATAACCAAAATAGCAGCAGATTTGAACAATTTTTACTTTCAGGAAATGTCCGAAATGAGATAAGGAACAATTGATTAGATTTCGGGCCTGATCTGGATAATGTTACCTTACATTTACGTAACAAGCTTCAACATTTTGTTTGTCATTTGTTTGACAATTCGTACGCCAGTTTGTTAGTAATAAATAACAAAATTTTCAGCAGATTTTAACAATGTTTACTTTCAGGAAATGTCCAAAATGAGATAAGGAACAATTGATTAGATTTCGGGCCTGATCCGGATAATAATACTATGTTACCTTACATTTATGTAACAAGCTTCACATTTTGTTTGCCATTTGTTTGACAGTTCGTACGTCAGTTCGTTAGTAAGAAATAACTAAATTATCAGCTGATTTTAACAATTTTTACTTTCAAGAAATGTCCGAAATAGGATAAGGAACAATTGATTAGATTTCGGGCCTGATCCGGATAATGTTACTATGTTACCTTACATTTACGTAACGACCTTCAACATTTTGTTTGTCATTTGTTTAATAGTTCGTACGTCAGTTCGTTAGTAAGAAATAACTAAATTATCAGCAGATTTCAACAATTTTTACTTTCAGGAAATGTCCAAAATGAGATAAGGTACAATTGATTAGATTTTGGGCCTGATCCGGATAATGTTACTATGTTACCTTACATTTACGTAACAACCTTCAACATTTTGTTTGTCATTTTTTTGACAGTTCATACGTCAGTTCGTTAGTAAGACATAACTAAATTATCAGCAGATTTTAACAATTTTTACTTTCAGGAAATGTCCGAAATGAGATAAGGAACAATTGATTAGATTTCGGCTTTGTTCGGATTTGAAGCTTTGTTTACAAGCTTCACATTTTGTTTGTCATTTGTTTGACAGTTCATACGTGAGTTTGTTAGTAAGAAATAACTAAATTATCAGCAGATTTGAACAATTTTTACTTTCAGGAAATGTCCGAAATGAGATAAGGAACAATTGATTAGATTTCGGGCCTGATCCGGATAATAATACTATGTTACCTTACATTTACGTAACGACCTTCAACATTTTGTTTGTCATTTGTTTAACAGTTCGTACGTCAGTTCGTTAGTAATAAATAACTAAATTATCAGCAGATTTTAACAATTTTTACTTTCAGGAAATTTCCGAAATGAGATAAGGAACCATTGATTAGATTAAGGGCCCGATCTGGATAATGTTACTATGTTACCTTACATTTACGTAACAACCTTCAACATTTTGTTTGTCATTTGTTTGACAGTTCGTACGTCAGTTCGTTAGTAAGAAATAACTAAATTATCAGCAGATTTTAACAATGTTTACTTTCAGGAAATGTCCAAAATGAGATAAGGAACAATTGATTAGATTCCGGGCCTGATCCGGATAATGTTACTATGTTACCTTTCATTTATGTAACAAGCTTCAACATTTTGTTTGCCATTTGTTTGACAATTCGTACGTCAGTTCGTTAGTAAGAAATAACTAAATTATCAGCAGATTTTAACAATGTTTACTTTCAAGAAATGTCCGAAATAGGATAAGGAACAATTGATTAGATTTTGGGCCTGATCGAGATAATGTTACTATGTTACCTTACATTTATGGAACAAGCTTCAACATTTTGTTTGTCATTTGTTTGACAGTTCGTACGTCAGTTTGTTAGTAAGAAATAACTAAATTATCAGCAGATTTTAACAATTTTTACTTTCATGAAATGTCCGAAATGAGATAAGGAACAATTGATTATATTTCGGGCCTGATCTGGATAATGTTACTATGTTACCTTTCATTTACGTAACAAGCTTCAACACTTTGTTTGTCATTTGTTTGACAGTTCGTACTTCAGTTCGTTAGTAGGAAATAACTAAATTATCAGCAGATTTGAAAAATGTTTACTTTCAGGAAATGTCCAAAATGAGATAAGGTACAATTGATTAGATTTTGGGCCTGATCCGGATAATGTTACTATGTTACCTTACATTTACGTAACAAGCTTCAACATTTTGTTTGTCATTTGTTTGACAGTTCGTAAGTCAGTTCGTTAGTAACAAATAACTAAATTATCAGCAGGTTTTAACAATTTTTACTTTCAAGAATTTTCCAAAATGGGATAAGGAAAAATGTATTACATTTTTGGCATGATGCGGATAATTTTTACTGTGTTATTTTACATTTACGTAACAAGCTTTGTCCGTTTGTTCGTTGGTTTGTTAGCAACATAACTAAAAAAGGTTTTTTGCATATTTTCACAATTTTCACTTTCAGAATATCACTGAAATGAGATAAGGAACAATTGATTAGATTTTGGGCCTGATCCGGATAATACTACTATGTTACCCTAATTTACGTAACAAGCTTCAATATTTTGTTAACATTTTTCCGACAGTTCGTACGTCAGTTCATATGTCAGTTTGTTACTAACAAATAACTCAAAAAATTTATCAGCAGATTTTTAAAATTTTTACTTTCAAGGAATTTCCAAAATGGGATAAGGAAAAATGTATTAAATTTTTGGCATGATGCGGATAATTTTTACTATGTTACCTTACATTTACGTAACAAGCTTTGTCAGTTTGTTCGTTGGTTTGTTAGCAACATAACTCAAAAAGATATTGGCAGATTTTCACAATTTTCACTTTCAGAATATCTCCGAAATGAGATAAGGAACAATTTATTATATTTTGGGCCTGCTCTGGATAATACTACTATGTTACCCTACATTTAAGTAACAAGCTTCAATATTTTTTTGTGATTTGTTCGACAGTTCGTACAACAGTTTGTAAGTCAGTTCTTTAGCAATATAACTCAAAAAGTTAGCAGCAGATTTTCACAATTTTCACTTTCAGGAAATGTCCGAAATGGGATAAGGAACAATTGATTAGATTACGGGCCTGATCCGGATAATGTTACTATGTTACCTTACATTTACGTAACAAGCTTCAACATTTTGTTTGTCATTTGTTTGATAGTTCGTTTGTCAGTTAGTACGTCAGTTTGTTAGTAACAAATAACTAAATTATCAGCAGCTTTTTTGAATTTTTACTTTCAAGAAATTTCCAAAATGGGATAAGGAGCAATTGATTAGATTTTGGGCGTGATGCGGATAATTTTTACTATGTTACCTTAAGTTTACGTAACAAGCTTCGTCAATTTGTTTGTTGGTTTGTTAGCAACATAACTCAACAAGATATTGGCAGATTTTCACAATTTTCACTTACAGGATATCTCCGAAATGAGATAAGGAACAATTGATTTGATTTTGGGCCTGATTCGGACAATGTTACCATATATTTACGTCACACGCTCTGTTTGACAGTTCGTACGTCAGTTTGTTTACAAAAAAATGACTTGAAATGTTATCAGCAGATTTTCAAAGTATCGGATCGATACCTACATTTGTGGTATCATCCAAAACTAATGTAAAGTATCAAACAAAAGAAGAATACGTGATTATTACACTCTGTCACGGCGCGGTTGCAGCTTACTGCGAGGTTGCAGCTTACTGCGAGGTTCGTTCTCCCGTGAAGCAAACGGATGACTCTGGACAGGACTTGCAGGTAGGAACATGATTTAATCTTGAAAAGTCAAAACAGCACCACAAACAGAAAAGTAACAGGAGCATGAAGCAAACAATGACGCCAGACTGAGCGTGGCGAGCAAGGTGACTAAATAGCTCTCCGATTAGTGGTTGACAGCAGCTGAGCGTGGGACCACTAACCAGTGGCAGGTGAACCCAATTAATCCCCATGGTGACCAAAAAAAAACCCAAGAGTGCGCAAACAGGAATTAAGGGAGTCCAAAACTAACAGAACATAACAAAACATGATCCGGACCACGGATCATAACACATTTTAACAGAAGTGTAGGTAGAACATGTTAAAACAGAAAATAATCAAATATTAACAGTAAATGAACAAGTGGATTAATAATCCATTTTTGCAGCTTGTTCTTTATAATGTGTACAAAATAATAGGTGTATAAATGACACAATATGTTACTGCATATGTCAGCAGACTAATTAGGAGCCTTTGTTTGTTTACTTACTACTAAAAGACAAGTTGTCTACTTAAATGTATAATGTATTTATATTATTCATATGTGAATATAGCTGTATAACAGACTGTATTTATATTATTCACATGTGAATAATGCTGTACAACAGACTGTATTTATATTATTCACATGTGAATAATGCTGTATAACATACTGTATTTACATTTTTCACATGTGAATAATGCTGTATAATAGACTGTATTTATGTTATTCACATGTGAATAATGCTGTATAATAGATATATAATAATATAATATAATACTGTATTTATATTTTTCACATGTGAATAATGCTGTATAATAGACTGTATTTATGTTATTCATATGTGAATAATGCTGTATAATAGATATATAATATAATATAATACTGTATTTATATTATTCACATGTGAATAATGCTGTATAACAGACTGTATTTATATTTTTCACATGTGAATAAAGCTGTATAATAGACTGTATTTGTGTTATTCGCATGTGAATAATGCTGTATAATAGATATAAAATAATATAATATAATACTGTATTTATATTATTCACATGTAAAAAATACATAAGTGTTAATTGTCTATTGTGAGCGAACTGTGGTGCTGAATTTCCCCCAGGGATCAATAAAGTACTTTCTATTATATTCTATTCTATGTTTACTATTTTATTCAAGGACACAATTGTTCTTCGATTACATTAAGAAACATATGTTTAATGTACCCTAAGATTTTTTTTGTGGTACCCCTTCTTTAGAAAAGTATCGAAATACATTTTGGTACCGGTACCAAAATATTGGTATCGAGACAACCCTACTCTTTGTGTTTACATCATCGAGTGGTCTGCCGCGCCCTCGCTTCCTTGCTCCCAGGAATTTTATTTTCGACCATAAATCATCCGGCTCACCCGGACAGAATACGTCTGAGTAGGTATTCCAACAAGCTCGTACAATTTGACAGCCACTTAGCGCCCGGAATTGGCGTGAACGACCCGCAAAGCCGCTCGGTTATAATACTGATTATTTCAATTACTTCCAGACCAGAGAGTCACGGTGGTCTATCAACACACTATTCCAGACTAACTCCACATAATCCCTCCACTCGTGTGCTTTGTATCCCGTTTCTCTTCATGTTCCCTCTCCTCGCTCCTCCGGGAATTTTATTTTCGACCATAAATCATCCGGCTCACCCGGACAGAATACGTCTGAATAGGTACTCCAACAAGCTCGTACAATTTGACAGCCACTTAGCGCCCGGAATTGGCGTGAACGACCCGCAAAGCCGCTCGGTTATAATACCGATTATTTCAATTACTTCCAGACCAGAGAGTCACGGTGGTCTATCAACACACTATTCCAGACTAACTCCACATAATCCCTCCACTCGTGTGCTTTGTATCCCGTTTCTTTTCATGTTCCCTCTCCTCGCTCCTCCGGGAATTTTATTTTCAACCATAAATCATCCGGCTCACCCGGACAGAATACGTCTGAGTAGGTATTCCAACAAGCTCGTACAATTTGACAGCCACTTAGCGCCCGGAATTGGCGTGAACGACCCGCAAAGCCGCTCAGTTATAATACTGATTATTTCAATTACTTCCAGACCAGAGAGTCACGGTGGTCTATCAACACACTATTCCAGACTAACTCCACATAATCCCTCCACTCGTGTGCTTTGTATCCCGTTTCTCTTCATGTTCCCTCTCCTCGCTCCTCCGGGAATTTTATTTTCGACCATAAATCATCCGGCTCACCTGGACAGAATACGTCTGAGTAGGTACTCCAACAAGCTCGTACAATTTGACAGCCACTTAGCGCCCGGAATTGGCGTGAACGACCCATAAAGCTGCTCAGTTATAATACTGATTATTTCAATTACTTCCAGACCAGAGAGTCACGGTGGTCTATCAACACACTATTCCAGACTAACTCCACATAATCCCTCCACTCGTGTGCTTTGTATCCCGTTTCTCTTCATGTTCCCTCTCCTCGCTCCTCCGGGAATTTTATTTTCGACCATAAATCATCCGGCTCACCCGGACAGAATACGTCTGAGTAGGTACTCCAACAAGCTCGTACAATTTGACAGCCACTTAGCGCCCGGAATTGGCGTGAACGACCCGTAAAGCCGCTCAGTTATAATACTGATTATTTCAATTACTTCCAGACCAGAGAGTCACGGTGGTCTATCAACACACTATTCCAGACTAACTCCACATAATCCCTCCACTCGTGTGCTTTGTATCCCGTTTCTCTTCATGTTCCCTCTCCTCGCTCCTCCGGGAATTTTATTTTCGACCATAAATCATCCGGCTCACCTGGACAGAATACGTCTGAGTAGGTACTCCAACAAGCTCGTACAATTTGACAGCCACTTAGCGCCCGGAATTGGCGTGAACGACCCATAAAGCTGCTCAGTTATAATACTGATTATTTCAATTACTTCCAGACCAGAGAGTCACGGTGGTCTATCAACACACTATTCCAGACTAACTCCACATAATCCCTCCACTCGTGTGCTTTGTATCCCGTTTCTCTTCATGTTCCCTCTCCTCGCCCCTCCTAGTCTCCCTCCCTTGTTCTTTTGTAAAAGATGCACCACTCCTCCTCCCGCCGCCGCCGCCGCCGCTGCTGCATGCTAAAATAATCCCAGCCTCTTGTTAATACAAATGTCTAATATTGTAAAAGAGTGCACAAATAGCCGGCGGCATCCGACACGGTGCCTTCTGTCTCTTTGAGCGCCTCCTGACTGAGCGCGCACCTGTTTGTGGATCGCAGCATCCGAGGCTTGAGGCCGGGTGTGCGTGCCCGCGGGCTGCCCCGCATCCGAGCACGTGCACGTCTGGACTCCCAACCCGCCCACCGGTTGGGAGGGGGCCAATTATCTCGTGCTGCGCGCCGCGGCCCCTCACGCCGGGCTTCCAACCGGCGAGGTCAAAGATTAAAAGTTGCAAGCTGACACTAGAAGGGTGGGGGGGGGGTGTATAATGTATGGGTTTATGTTACATCTGCTGCGGTGGCGACTTAACGATCCCGCACGAGTCCTGGGGGGAGGAGGGGCCAACAAAGCGGGGAATAGACACAAAGGTGCTTTTTAGCTTGCAAACAACAGACTACACACGGACAAAATGGATCAAAGATTGAAGTCGGCCCAGGTGAGCCCCTCTCGACAAGCCCACTCCATTATGCCTGCACAGACGCCCCGGACAGAGCTAATTAACGGCCAATTACTATGCAGATATATGCGGGGCCGAGAGCAGAGTGCAGGCAATAAAATGGACTTGATGAACGAGAGAGGGCCGGGGAAAGTGAAGCGTTGGAGAGGTGGGGGTTGGGGGGGGTTATAGGAGGGTGGTCTGGAGAAAGGCTGGATGAGGATGGGCTCTTTGGGCAGGGACGGGGGGGAGGAAAGGAGCTTACTGTGCGTTTTCTCCTCGGTAACTAGGAGAAATGTGCAGGATCGCACAAAAGCAAGTCCGGCCGTCACATGACTATCAAAAGTAAACTTGGATAGGCTTTAGAGTAGTCAGTGTACAGCTTGCACAACAGTATAGATTCAGGGTGGTCAAACTGCGGCCTGACGGCGAATACATATGTTTATGTACCGTATTTTTCGGACTATAAGTCGCAGTTTTTTTCATAGTTTGGCCGGGGGTGCGACTTATACTCAGAACTCTGCTGCTCGTCTGCTAACACAGACCCGCAGACGTGAGCACATCACCCCTATATTAGCGTCCCTTCACTGGCTCCCTGTGCGTTACAGAATCAATTCTAAACTCCTTTTATTTGTTTTTAAATGTCTAAACAACCTCGCGCCAACATATCTCTCCGACCTCCTTCAGCCTTACTGCCCCACCCGATCCCTAAGATCAGCCGATCAGCTGCTACTGACGGTCCCGGACACAAGGCTGAAGCTTAGAGGTGACAGAGCTTTCGCTGCTGCTGCTCCCAAGCTCTGGAACGACCTACCTCTGAGTGTTAGACAAGCCTCCTCTCTTCCTGTTTTTAAATCTCTCTTAAAAACATACTTTTATTCCATGGCTTTTAACACTGAGTGATATCCATCCTGCAATGGCGACCCATAATACACCTGCTGTGAACCCGTTTTTATGTTTTTATGTTTTATTTATTTATTTTTTATCGTGTTCTGTTTGTGTTGTGTTGTGTTTGCTCGGTTCTCGTATTATCTTTTAACCTGCCCATTGTACAGCACTTTGGCTACCCCTGTGGTAAATTTTAAATGTGCTTTATAAATAAAGTTGATTTGATTTGATTTGATTTGATGTGTGAAATGATTAACACATTACCGTAAAATATAAAATAATATTATTTAGCTCATTTATACTCTGAGCTGCTGTGACATAGATAACCATAGTAACTAATTAGATGACCATAGTAACTAATTAAAAGACCATAGTAACTAGTACATCATGCAAAAGCGCAGATTCCAACCATTGAAATACTTTGTATAGTTCAAGACTTACGGTCATTAGAAAACATCACTGCACATCATAATAGCAGCTACAGTTTCGATTTTAAAGATCTAAAAATAATAAATGGGAATGTCCCGCGGGCCAGATTGAAAAGCTTAACGGGCCGCATTCGGACCCCGGGCCTTAATTTGCCCAGATCTGGTCTAAATGTATCAAAAAGCCCAAATAAAATATATTGCTTTAGAAAGGGTGAGTGTTACAATAATAATAATGTGTGATAACAATAAGTTATCACACAACTCTTATGCTTAAAGGCACATAACTTGTTATCTTCCACTGCAAGTTAGGAGTTGCCTCGCCGCAGCTGTTTCTGTTTTTCAGCAGGCTAACAGCCAAGGACGGACCTCAAGTACCTCAACGCAGACAAAGCAGAGACAGGGCGAAAATCACGAGGCTCAGCACATTTTACATTCTGAATAATCACGTATTGTGTCTACTGTAACTGCTCAACTGTACCAATTGTTGGTACTTTTGTGTGCGTTAATAAATAGTCATTGTTTTTGATAGTAAAAAATTTAAAAATGAGCTGGTTAGAACTGCGGTCCAGGTGTTATATTTGATTTATTTGACCATTTCTGAGTCTTAATTGCAGTTCCAGTAGTGCATAGTTGATTGTGTGTTGGCTAGTCAGTTCACTCTTTGCTGAATCAAGTTTTTGTTGCGCCCTAAGAAGTGTAAATACTGTAAGTATTGTACTTATTGTACACACCGGCTGTTTGATTGTAACACACATCTTAGTTGTAGTTTTTATTAACAAATTCGGAGGTGTTGAAATCGCCATGTAAATTGCTAATGCTAATCAGTAGCATGTCGATGGCAAAGTCAATGTGTATCAGCATCAAGCTAGCACAATTTTGGAAAAACGGAGCCTGACTTTACTTTTATCACATTGTCCCTCCCTTTGCCTCGCTGCAGCTGTTTCTGTTTTTCAGCCTGCTAACATCCAAGGACGGACATCAAGTACCTCAACGCAGACAAAGCAGAGAGGGCGAAATCCCGAGGCTCAGCACATTTCCATTCTGAATAATCATGTATTGTGACTACTGGAGCTGCTTGCATAATATGTGACCCCTCCCTTTAGAAGCAGCTTCAGCGATGTCACTAGGGAACTCCTGAATAAAATGGAGGGTGCCTCAGAGCGTGGTGGGAGACTGTAACTGAGTGTGCAGCCCCATGCGTTCTCCTCATGAGCAAAATTGAAATCTGTCTCTGCTTGATTCCTTCTTCTTGTTCTGTTTAATAGATAGCTCGGTGCTTAAACCTGACAGTGAGTGTAACCAATCACTTAAAGTCCCACTGAAAGCCACTACTAGCGACCACGCAGTCTGATAATTTATATATCAATGATGAAATCTTAACATTGCAACACATGCCGATACGGCCGGGTTAACTTATAAAGTGACATTTTAAATTTCCCGCGAAACTTCCGGTTGAAAACGTCTATGTATGATGACGTTTGCGCGTGGCGTCAATCGTTGAAACGGAAGTATTCGGACACATTGTATCCAATACAAAAAGCTCTGTTTTCATCGCAAAATTCCACAGTATTCTGGACATCTGTGTTGGTGAATCTTTTGCAATTTGTTTAACGAACAATAAAGACTGCAAAGAAGAAAGCTGTAGGTGGGATCGGTGTATTAGCGGCTGGCTGCAGCAACACAACCAGGAGGACTTTGAGTTGAATAGCAGACGCGCTACCCGACGCTAGCCGCCGACCGCATCGATGATCGGGTGAAGTCCTTTGTCGTGCCGTCGATCGCTGGAACGCAGGTGAGCACGGGTGTTGATGAGCAGATGAGAGCTGGCTGGCATAGGTGGATAGCTAATGTTTTTAGCATAGCTCTGTGAGGTCCCGTAGCTAAGTTAGCTTCAATGGCGTCGTTAGCAACAGCATTGTTAAGCTTCGCCAGGCTGGAAAGCATTAACCGTGTATTTACATGTTCATGGTTTAATAGTATTGTTGATTTTCTGTCTATCCTTCCAGTCAGGGGGTTATCTATTTTGTTTCTATCTGCAGTAAGCCCGATGCTATCACGTTAGCTCCGTAGCTAAAGTGCTTCGCCGATGTATTGTCGTGGAGATAAAAGTCACTGTGAATGTCCATTTCGCGTTCCCGACTCTCATTTTCAAGAGGATATAGTATCCCAGGTGGTTTAAAATACAAATCCGTGATCCACAATAGAAAAAGGAGAAAGTGTGGAATCCAATGAGCCAGCTTGTACCTAAGTTACGGTCAGAGCGAAAAAAGATACGTCCTGCACTGCACTCTAGTCCTTCACTCTTACGTTCCTCATCCATGAATCTTTCATCCTGGCTCAAATTAATGGGGTAATCGTCGCTTTCTCGGTCCGAATCGCTCTCGCTGCCGGTGTAAACAATGGGGAAATGTGAGGAGCCTTTCAACCGGCGACGTCACGCTACTTCCGGTACAGGCAAGTTGCGAAGTTTATCGTCTATGTTCTCTACTAAATCCTTTCAGCAAAAATATGGCAATATCGCGAAATGATCAAGTACGACACATAGAATGGATCTGCTATCCAATTCATTTCAGTAGGCCTTTAAGGAAAAGCGTTTTTGTTCATCTTTTGAGAGGGACTGAGTGTGACTTGTGAGGAACATGTTGGGATTTTTCAGAAAATGTTGAAGAACGACTTGAACATTCGGTTCTTTGATCGATATGAATCGGTTGCAAAATGCCGGAGAAGAAGGCCGGAATAATAACCAGAAGACTAAATGTGTGAATAAATCAACGCAAACTTACGATCTGTGCACGCTGCAGTTGTAGAAGATGAAATCCACGCTGGCAAACGTCTTGGCCGTCTCCTTGGACCTCAGATGGAGTTTAATCACACGCTGGTCGCCTACAGGAAACACACCTTTTATTGGAGCTGGTGCTTCCCGTACATTACATCGCATGACCTTTGCACTCAGTAAGTGCGCGTAAAAATGTTCCGTGACCCTTACATTAATGCCAAATCCCAGCCAATGTATTTGGAAATGTTAACGGCCCCCTTTGCACGGCTGACATTTGAGTGTGTGTATCCCCCAGCGGAATCAATACAAGTTACTTGGCGGAGGTCATAGTTCAGCTGCATGTACTACCTAAATATACCTAAAACTGCTTTTTGATCATCGTATTCGACTGACCTTGGTTGTGCGTGATTGGCGCCACTTCTTTAGCAGAGGGCGACAAGCAGAAGATCCGACCGCCGTAGATGCGTCCTTCGGTTTCCACGTAGCCCCCGAATGAACAGTTGACTCCCGCCGACAGACTGGGCACGTTCTGGGTCTGAAGCACCAGCTGGTAGGAGGCAAATGTCACGGCAACAATGAATAAATAAAACATGCATCGAGCAAAACTGGGGGCGAGTGACTGAGATGATTCGCCAACATGGCGCTGAACGACCATTTTTCGGTCTGTACGGTCCTAGAATTGTGGGTGTGTTTGCCGTTTGTCACGGTCTGGGGATGCACGAGGGCTGCCGGTGCCAGGGAGCTGCGGTTCACTCGTGCTGCCAGCTATTTAGACAATAGTGAGTAATTTTCAAACCCAGTCACTGATGTTAAGACACTTCACCCACTTGTCTTCCAGTGCTACAAATGTAGCTTACCACCATCATAGTGTTGATGTGGACTGAGTAGCAAACAGGTTTTTCTCAGTGTCATGCACTTTGGGTCACAAAGGAAATACACTATATGAATTATTGTTTTTTAGTGGATGGTAGGGATGATGTTTGATAAGAAATTATCGAGTTTGAGCCCATTATCGAATCCTCTTATCGAACCGATTCCTTATCGATTCCCTTATCGAATGCAGATAGGTTGTTGTATATGGAAAAAAAACACAATATTTGGTTTAACAAAAAAATAAAATAAAATTAAATAAATAAATATTGACTGTTACCCCACTAAAAAAAAAAAAAAAAAATATTGACTGTTGTTACCCAAAGTATATTAAGTGGGATTTTTCAGAAAAAAAACAAATATATACAGTAACACAAAAACAAGCTGTCTCTGTGATGACTATAGGTGTATAAATAATAGTATAGTGTTAAATAAAATCAGTCCCTTGGGCACAAAACTGCAAATAATACAGCCCTCCAAAAAGTGCACTTCTGCAGCTATTGGAACATACTAACTACACACACAGGCAGACAGCTAACAAACAATCCAAGACGTCTAATAAAGTTCCAACCCTAACCCTAACCCTAAACCCTAACCTTAACCCTAACCCTCCCCCTAACCATAACTCTAACCATAACTCCAAACCTAACCCCAAACCTAACCCTAACGCAACCCTAACCCTATCCCAAACCTAAGCCTAGCCCTAACAATAACCAACTCTTCCTTTATGCCTAACCCTAACCCTAACCCCACCCCCAACCCTAGCCCTAACCAACAATTTTTCTTTATGCCTAACCCTAACCCTAATCCTAATCCTAACCCTAATCCTAACCCCAACCCCAACCCTAACCACACCCCCTCCCCCTAACCATAACTCTAACCATAACCCCAAACCTAACCCTAATCCTAATCCTAACCCTAACCATAACCCCAAATCTAACCCTAACCCTAACCCAACCCTAACCCTAACCCAACCCTAACCCTAACCCTAACCCCAAACCTAACCGGAAACCTAACCCCAACCCCAACCCTAACCCCAACTATAACCCTAACCCTAACCCTAACCCTAACCCTAAGCCTAACCCAACCCAACCCTAAGCCAACCTAAACCTAACCCCAAACCTAGCCCTAACCCTAAACAACTCTTTCTTTATGCCTAACCCTAACCCCACCCCCAACCCTAGCCCTAACAATAACCAACACTTTTTACTTATGCCTAACCCTAACCCTAATCCTAATCCTAACCCTAACTCTAATCTTAACCACAACCCCAACCCTAACCCTTACCCTAACCCCAACCCAACCCTAACCCAACCTAACCCTGACCCCAAACCTAACCCTAGCCCTAACCAACGCTTTCTTTATGCTTAACTCTAACCCTAACCCTGCCCCCAACCCTAGCCCTAACCCTAACCAACACTTTTTATTTATGCCTAACCCTAATCCTAATTCTAACCCTAACCCTAATCCTAACCCTAACCCCAAACCCAACCCTAACCCTAACCCTAACCCTAACCCAACCCAACCCTAACCCAACCTAACCCTAACCCTAACCCCAAACCTAACCCTAGCCCTAACCCTAACCAACTCTTTTTTTATGCCTAACCCTAACCCTAACCCCAGCCCCAACCCTAGCCCTAACCCGAACCAACACTTTTTCTTTATGCCTAACCCTAACCCTAATCCTAATCCTAACCCTAACTCAAATCCTAACCCTAACCCCAACCCTAACCCTAACCCTCCCCCTAACCATACCTCTAACCATAACCCCAAACCTAAACCCAACCCTAACCCAAACCTAACCCCAACCACAACCCTAACCCCAAACCTAACCCTAACCTCTAACCCTAACCCTAACCCAACCCAACCCTAACCCAACCTAACCCCAAACATAACCCTAGCCCTAACCCTAACCAACTCTTTCTTTATGCCTAACCCTAACCCTAACCCCACCCCTAACCCTAACCAACACTTTTTATTTATGCCTAACCCTAACCCTAACCCTAATCCTAGCCCTAACTCTAATCCTAACCCTAACCCCAACCCCAACCCCAACCCTAACCCTAACCCAACCTAACCCTAACCCCAAACCTAACCCTAGCCCTAACCCAAACCAACTCTTTCTTTATGCCTAACCCTAACCCTAACCCTAACCCCACCCCCAACCCTAGCCCTAACCCTAACCAACACTTTTTATTAATGCCTAACCCTAACCCTAATCCTAATCCTAGCCCTAACTCTAATCCTAACACTAACCCCAACCCCAACCCTAACCCAACCCAACCCTAAGCCAACCCAACCCTAACCCTAACCTAACCCTAACCCCAAAACTAACCCTAGCCCTAACCCTAACCAACTCTTTCTTTATGCCTAACCCTAACCCTAACCCCACCCCCAACCCTAGCCCTAACCAACACTTTTTCTTTATGCCTAACCCTAACCCTAATCCTAATCCTAACCCTAAATCTAATCCTAACACTAACCCCAACCCTAACCCTAACCCTCCCCCTAACCATAACTCTAACCATAACCACAAACCTAACCCCAACCCTAACCCAACCCTAACCCTAACCCCAACCCCAACCCTAACCCCAAACCTAACCCTAACCCTAACCTCTAACCCTAAGCCTAACCCAACCCAACCCTAACCCAACCTAACCCCAAACCTAACCCTAGCCCTAACCAACTCTTTCTTTATGCCTAACCCTAAACCTAACCCCACCCCTAACCCTAGCCCTAACCCTAACCAACACTTTTTTATTTATGCCTAACCCTAACCCTAACCCTAATCCTAGCCCTAACTCTAATCCTAACCCTAACCCCAACTCTAACCCTAACCCAACCCAACCCTAACCCAACCTAACCCTAACCCCAAACCTAACCCTAGCTCTAACCCAAACCAACTCTTTCTTTATGCCTAACCCTAACCCTAACCCCACCCCCAACCCTAGCCCTAACCCTAACCAACAGTTTTTATTAATGCCTAACCCTAACCCTAATCCTAATTCTAGCCCTAACTCTAATCCTAACACTAA
>NC_084737.1:1569888-1587388 GCF_033978785.1 Entelurus aequoreus
TTCAAACATATATCAGTTAAACACATCGGGATGTCACGTGTTATCGTGACCAAAACGATCACAGTTATTAATATCCACATATTGGTGAATGTTAGCATACTCGGGAAAATGTTAGCTCTTTGTGCTAAGTTTGCGTATTTAAACCTAAAAATGATGATTTGTTGATACTTTGTGCCGTATTGGAAGTATGTTTTTGTCTCTTATATTAGCATGCTAATGTTTTATTCTAACTTTTTATCTATTTGTGTGTGTTTACACCTACAAATACGACATCTTGGTTTTGTGTGATAGGCATGTTATGCTAGATTTTTAAAGAATTGTACTTATTTGAACCTAAAAATCTACAAAAAATAAAATTATATATATATATATATATACATATAAACATAGATTTTTAACAAATGTTACTTATTTGAACCTAAAAATCTACAAAAAATAAAATTATATATATATATACATATAAACATAGATTTTTAACAAATGTTACTTATTTGAACCTAAAAATCTACAAAAAATTAAATTATATATATATATACACATATAAACATAGATTTTTAACAAATGTTACTTATTTGAAACTAAAAATCTAAAAAAAATTAAATAATATATATATATACATATAAACATACATATAAACATATATATATATATACACAATATATATATACATATATACAATATACATATACACAATATATATATACATATATATATATATATATTGTGTATATGTATATTGTATATATGTATATATATATTGTGTATATGTATATATATATATATATATATATATATATATATATATATATATATATATATATATATATATATATATATATATATATATATATATATATATATATATATATATATATATATATATATATATATATATATATATATATATGTACATATACACAATATATATATATATATATGTATATATATATATACACAATATATATATATACATATACACAATATATATATACATATACACAATATACATATACACAATATACATATATATATATATATACATATACACAATATACATATACACAATATACATATACATATATATATATATATATATATATATATATATATATATATATATATATATATATATATATATATATATATATATATATATATATATATATATATATATCCATCCATCCATCCATCCATCCATCCATCTTCTACCGCTTATTCCCTTTGGGGTCGCGGGGGGCGCTGGAGCCTATCTCAGCTACAATCGGGCGGAAGGCGGGGTACACCCTGGACAAGTCGCCACCTCATATATATATATATATATATATATATATATATATTTATACATATATGCATACATATAGTGTACAGTATGTATATATATATATATATATATATATATATATATTTATACATATATGCATACATATAGTGTACAGTATGTATATATATATATATATATATATATATATATATATATATATATATATATATATATATATATATATATATATATATATATATATATATATATATATATACTGTACACTATATGTATGCATATATGTATAAATATATGTACTGTGTGTATATATATATATATATATATATATATATATATATATATATATATATATATATATATATATATATATATATATATATATATATATATATATATGCATACATATAGTCAAGGTGTCTGTGGTTTAATTGTATACAGTGTCCAATACCGGGGTAGAGTGCACTATACGTTAGGTCAGGAAAAATCACAGAGGCTATTTCATCCCTACAAGCCTGTTTCGCAGGTTTCCCTGCTCTTCAGGGGATTTCATAAAACCCTGACTTCTGTTTTGTTTGATCAGCCGTTTTTTTGCCGTTTTACGGACACCGTTTGGAAACATTTAAGGTAAAAACATTTACAAAATATTTCTGTGTAAATAACTCATTTCACAACTTATCTGAGGTTCAGAGTCCGGTGCGGCTTACATACGGAAGATATTTTTTTTCTTCTACAGTTTGGAAAATACGGTAAATCAGTGTGAATATTTAAGAGGGCACAAAGTTTGGCACCCAGGTCAAAAAAAGGTTAAGCTTTGTCAACTGTTGCCCAAAGATGAGTTGTTAGTAAACAAGGTTCAAACAAGTTCCAGAATGTCCTTTAACTTATTAACCTCTTCTTAATGACTCTGAATGACGGACATGCAAGCGAGCGTGAGTGTTTACTTACATGTTGTGCAGCACACACCAGCCACAGTGAGGGTCCCCGGACCCCAGGCACGCCTCGCAGGAAGCGTACTGCTCGCAGCTCTCCACCGGCACCCGTGTGACCTTGGAATGAAAGAGGCAGCCAATGACTTCCTGCACGCCGTCTTACCTACGTTAAGTATGCAAAGGTGACACCCGACATATGTCCTAATCACTTGGCCCAGGTGTATCAAATCAAGCACTTAGGCATGGAGACTGTTTCTACAAACATTAGTGAAAGAATGGGCCGCTCTCAGTGATTTCCAGCGTGGAACTGTCACAGGATGCCACCTGTGCAACAAATCCAGTCGTGGATTTTTCTCGCTCCTAAATATTCCAAAATCAACTTTATTATAGGAAAAGTGAAGAGTTTGGGAACAACAGCAACTCAGCCACCAAGTGGTAGGCCACGTAAACTGACAGAGAGGGGTCAGCGGATGCTGAAGCGCATAGTGCAAAGAATTTCTGCTCCAAACGTCATGTGACCTTCCAATTAGCCCACGTACAGCACGCAGAGAGCTTCATGGAATGGGTTTCCATGGCCGAGCAGCTGCCTCTAAGCCAAACATCACCAAGTCCAATGCAAAGCGTGGAATGCTATATGTAAATAAACAGAATGCCGGCAAAAACACTAATCAATCAATATCATCAAAAACACTAACATCTGACCTTCACTTGCTTTTTTCACTGAATAGTCCACGGCAGGGGTGTCAAACGTACGGCCCGTGGGCCGGATTCGGCCCACAAACAGGTTTTATCCGGCCCGTGAGATGAGTTTGCTAAGTATAAAAATAAGCAGAATTTTTTGAATGAAATAAACTGCTGTGTTTTAAATGTATCCACTAAATGTCACAATGGAAATTATTTAGATTAGATTTAGATTAGATTTAGATTAGATTTAGATTAGATTTAGATTAGATTTAGATTAGATTGAGATTAGATTTAGATTAGATTTAGATTTATTGGTCCCCATTGGGGAAATTAATTTTCACTGTCGCACATTTAAACAGTAGACATTACACATCACGGAACCAAAATAACAAAAAGACATCACACATGACCAACACATTTACAGGCTACATTTGTGTCCTAGAGCGTGAATGGCTACAGAGGGGGCGGAGCTATGTGTCCTGTACATTATCTGGGCACACATTTTATTATGCTGAAATAATTTGTATGCCCCTTCAACATCATGAGCGATTAATGAAATACGCCCACATTCACAAGTGTTGTTGTAGACCAGTGTTTTTCAACCTTTTTTGAGCCAAGGCACATTTTTTTCCTTGAAAAAATGCGGAGGCATACCACCAGTAGAAATCATTAAATAATTATACTCAGCAGCAAATATTGATCATAAAAAGTCGTTGTCGCAATTGTTGGATATGACTTTAAAGCATAACCAAGCATACATCAATATAGCTCTTATCTCAAACTAGGTGTACTGTCACCACCTGTCACATCACACCCTGACTTATTTTGACTTTTTTTTGCTGTTTTCCTGTGTGTAGTGTTTTACTTCTTGTCTTGCGCTCCTTTTTCTCTTTTTTCTGTATTTTCCTGTAGCAGTTTCATGTCTTCCTTTGAGCGATATTTCCCGCATCTACTTTGTTATTAGCAATCAAGAATATTTCAGTTGTTTTTATCCTTCTTTGTGGGGACATTGTTGATTGTCATGTCATGTTGGGATGTACATTGTGGACGCCGTCTTTGCTCCACAGTAAGTCTTTGCTGTCGTCCAGCATTCTGTTTTTGTTTACCTAGTAGCCAGTTCAGTTTTAGTTTCGTTCTGCATCGCCTTCCCTAAGCTTCAATGCCTTTTCTTAGGGGCACTCAACTTTTGTTTATTTTTGGTTTAAGCATTAGACACCTTTTTACCTGCACACTGCCTTCCGCTGTTTCCTAAATCTACAAAGCAATTAGTTACCTGCTGCCACCTACTGATATGGAAGAGTATTACGTGGAAATTCTGCCGATCTCCAGACAGTACAGACACTCAACAACGGCCCATTATTTGAGGATTATAATTACTGCTTTGCAAAAAATATTTTTTACCCAAATAGGTGAAATTACACGGCACAGTGGTTGAAAAACACTGTTGTCGACGACGCTACATGTGTAGAGAATAAACCACATGTTAGTACATCAGTTGAGGAAAATGGGTTTTGTACAATAATAACATCCTGTAATTGGATTTGGATATTATTATTCACTCCATCTTCTGATAGATTAAAAATGAACACCAATGGGAGCATTTAAAAAAGACTCAATTCCAGCCTATTTGACTGATTGAACATTATTACATCATTTCTTCAGAAAGTAGAAATGACGACAAAGGAAGATAGAATACTGTTAACTGCAACATGTACGTTTAAAACACAAAACAACAACATTATCATTTGAAAAATTTTCAAGTTGTGCTTTTTCTATTTAAAAAAAAAACCCAACAACAACCTGATGTCTTATTTTTAAGTTATCATGCCATGATTTTACCAGTCTGACCCACTTGGGAATAAATATAGCTTACTCTTAAGGCCCAAGCTGTTTTTTTACATGCTTTTTTTTTAGAGATGTCCGATAATATCGGCCTGCCGATATTATCGGCTGATAAATGCTTTAAAATGTAATATCGGAAATTATCGGTATCGTTTTTTTTTTTTTTGTTTTTTTTTTTTTTTTAAATCAACATAAAAAACACAAGATACACTTACAATTAGTGCACCAACCCAAAAAACCTTGATTCCCCATTCACACAAAAGGGTTGTTTTTTCTGTTATTAATATTCTGCTTCCTACATTATATATCAATATATATCAATACAGTCTGCAAGGGATACAGTCCGTAAGCACACATGATTGTGCGTGCTGCTGCTCCACTAATAGTACTAACCTTTAACAGTTAATTTTACTCATTTTCATTAATTACTAGTTTCTATGTAACTGGTGGGATTTTAATAAAAAAAAAAAAAAATTGTTTTGTTTTTTTTCATTAAGAAATACAATCATATGTGCTTACGGACTGTATCCATGCAGACTGTATTGATCTATATTGATATATAATGTATATATTGTGTATTTTATGTTGATTTTATTTAAAAAAAAAAAAAAAAAAAAAAAAAATATATATATATATATATATATATATGATTTTTTTTTTTTTCATAAAGAAATACAATCATGCGTGCTTACGGACTGTATCCATGCAGACTGTATTGATCTATATTGATATATAATGTATATATTGTGTTTTTTATGTTGATTTTAATTTAAAAAAAAAAAAAAAAAAAAAAAAATGTTTTTTTTTTCATAAAGAAATGCAATCATGTGTGCTTACGGACTGTATCCATGCAGACTGTATTGATCTATATTGATATATAATGTATATATTGTGTTTTTTATGTTGATTTTAATTAAAAAAAAAAAAAAAAATTCATTTTTTTTTATTTCTTGTGCGGACCGGTACCGGGCCATGGCCCGGTGGTTGGGGACCACTGTTCTATGTAACTGTTTTTATATTGTATTACTTTCTTTTTTATTCAAGAAATTGTTTTTTATTTATTTATCTTATTTTATTAATTATTTTAAAAAGGACCTTATCTTCACCATACCTGGTTGTCTAAATAAGGCATAATAATGTGTTGATTCCACGACTGTATATATCGGTAGCGGTTGATATCTGTATCGGTTGATATCGGTATCGGTAATTAAGAGTTGGACAATATCGTAATAACGGATATCGGCAAAAAACCATTATCGGACATCTCTACTTTTTTTATTTCTCTTTTCTATTTGGGCTTATTGGACCCTAATTAAAATAAAAACTAAGAATCATCTGTTTATATGATGTACTTAGTCCATAAGTACACAAACGTGTACTTCATGTGTAGTGACATGCTAATTCTTATTTTTACAAGGAAGTGATAGAAAGACTTAATGACCAAGCTATGGAGATATCAGGAGAACAAAACTGCATTTAGTTGAGATAATAATGAGTCATATGTTGGAAAATCACCATTATTATTATCATTATTTTTAATTATTATTAATTATTAATACTTAACAATAATGATCACAAATTATTAATCAGTATTAATTATGATCAATTATTATTAATTATTAAGTATTAATTACCAACTATTAATTATTATTATTATTTGTAAGGACAAGTGGTAGAAAATGAATTATTAATCTTCTTGTTCATTTACTGTTAGTATCTGCTTATTTTCTCTTTTAACATGTTCTATCTACACTTCTGTTAAAATGTAATATTAATATTAGTAATTATTAATAATTATTATTAATTATTATTAAGTATTAATACTTATTTTTAATTATTATTAATTATAAATACTTAATAATAATGATCACAAATTATCAATCAGTATTAATTATTACAAATTATTAATCAGTATTAATTATTTAAATTATTATTAATTATTAATTACCAAATATTAATTATTAATTATTATTATTATTTGTAAGGACAAGTGGTAGAAAATGAATTATTAATCTACTTGTTCATTTACTGTTGATATCTGCTTATTTTGTCTTTTAACATGTTCTATCTACACTTCTGTTAAAATGTAATAATCACTTATTCTTCTCTTCTTTGATGGATGATACCACACATTAAGTTATCAATTTGATTTTACACTTTTTTTCCCCCCAAATTCCATTGTATGTTATACTCTTCTGACACCACCAGATGGCAGTATAAGTGTCCACATAAGTGGCCATAGGACCCCAATTCAGTAGTGTACACCATTTTGGAAATAAGAGCTAAAAGGTGCTGTCCACACATGTGGCCACTAAGGCCTTTAGAGGTTTTAATGTGGCCCCTGAGCTAAAATGAGTTCCACACCCCCCGGGTAAGGTTCAAGCCCTTATCGGAACACAAAAAGGAATAAAATGTTTGGTGATTGTCTGTGTGAAGAATGCCGCAGCACTCCAAAGCGTTGCGATAAACATCGCAGATTATTCCGTTCTGTCTGCCAGATCTCCCACTGGCTGCCACGCACGCGTCTGCCAGTGGGAGATAAGACGGAAAGTTGAACGCTTTCCACGGGGGACGACTGTGAGAACTTGGGGTGTTAACAAGGACATCATTCAGAGCCACGCACAGTGAGAGTAAACATGGACAAGGAAGTGATAGAAAGACTATATGACCAAGCTATGGAGATATCAGAAGAACAAAAACTGCATTTAGTTGAGATAATAATGAGTCATGTATTGGAATATGGGATCCATTATTTAAATATGTTTTAACTACTAAATCAGTGTTTTTCAACCTTTTTTGAGCCGAGGCTAATACTTTTCCGTTGAAAAAATGCGGAGGCACACCACCAGCAGAAACCATTAAAAAATGAAACTCATCCATCCATCCATCCATCTTCCTCCGCTTATCCGAGGTCGGGTCGCGGGGGCAGCAGCCTAAGCAGGGAAGCCCAGCCTTCCCTCTCCCCAGCCACTTCGTCCAGCTCTTCCCGGGGGATCCCGAGGCGTTCCCAGTCTTCCCAACGTGTCCTGGGTCTTCCCCGTGGCCTCTTACCGGTCGGACGTGCCCTAAACACCTCCCTAGGGAGGCGTTCGGGTGGCATCCTGACCAGATGCCCGAACCACCTCATCTGGCTCCTCTCGATGTGGAGGAGCAGCGGCTTTACTTTGAGCTCCTCCCGGATGACAGAGCTTCTCACCCTATCTCTAAGGGAGAGACCCGCCCCCCGGCGGAGGAAACTCATTTGGGCCGCTTGTACCCGTGATCTTGTCCTTTCGGTCATAACCCAAAGCTCATGACCATAGGTGAGGATGGGAACGTAGATCGACCGGTAAATTGAGAGCCTTGCCTTGCGGCTCAGCTCCTTCTTCACCACAACAGACCGATACAGCGTCCGCATTACTGAAGACGCCGCACCGATCCGCCTGTCGATCTCACGATCCACTCTTCCCTCACTCGTGAACAAGACTCAGAGGTACTTGAACTCCTCCACTTGGGGCAAGATCTCCTCCCCAACCCGGAGATGGCACTCCACCCTTTTCCGGGCGAGAACCATGGACTCGGACTTGGAGGTACTGATTCTCATCCCAGTCGCTTCACACTCGGCTGCGAACCGATCCAGTGAGAGCTGAAGATCCTGGCCAGATGAAGCCATCAGGACCACATCATCTGCAAAAAGCAGAGACCTAATCCTGCAGCCACCAAACCGGATCCCCTCAACACCCTGACCGCGCCTAGCAATTATGTCCATAAAAGTTCAGAACAGAATGGGTGACAAAGGGCAGCCTTGGCGGAGTCCAACCCTCACTGGAAACGTGTCCGACTTACTGCCGGCAATGCGGACCAAGCTCTGACACTGATCATACAGGGAGCGGACCGCCACAATCAGACAGTCCGATACCCCATACTCTCTGAGCACTCCCCACAGGACTTCCCGAGGGACACGGTCGAATGCCTTCTCCAAGTCCACAAAACACATGTAGACCGGTTGGGTAAACTCCCATGCACCCTCAAGGACCCTGCCGAGAGTATAGAGCTGGTCCACAGTTCCACGACCAGGACGAAAACCACACTGTTCCTCCTGAATCCGAGGTTCGACTATCCTGCGTAGCCTCCTCTCCAGCACGCCTGAATAGACCTTACCGGGAAGACTGAGACCCTTGACCCTTTATTGGTCCCCGGGAGCCCTGAAGGTTAAAAAAAAAAAAATCTATATATTTTGTTATGGTTTGAAAGTGAGGGTTGGACTCCGCCAAGGCTGCCTTTTGTCACCGATTCTGTTCATAACTTTTATGGACAGAATTTCTAGGCGCAGTCAAGGCGTTGAGGGGATCTGGTTTGGTGGCTGCAGGATTAGGTCTCTGCTTTTTGCAGATGATGTGGTCCTGATGGCTTCATCTGGCCAGGATCTTCAGCTCTCGCTGGATCGGTTCGCAGCTGAGTGTGAAGCGACTGGGATGAGAATCAGCACCTCCAAGTCCGAATCCATGGTTCTCGCCCAGAAAAGGGTGGAGTGCCATCTCCGGGTTGGGGAGGAGGCCCTGCCCCAAGTGGAGGAGTTCAAGTACCTCGGAGTCTTGTTCACGAGTGAGGGAAGAGTGGATCGTGAGATCGACAGGCGGATCGGTGCGGCGTCTTCAGTAATGCGGACGCTGTATCGATCCGTTGTGGTGAAGAAGGAGCTGAGCCGGAAGGCAAGGCTCTCAATTTACCGGTCGATCTACGTTCCCATCCTCACCTATGGTCATGAGCTTTGGGTTATGACTGAAAGGACAAGATCACGGGTACAAGCGGCCGAAATGAGTTTCCTCCGCCGGGTGGTGGGTCTCTCCTTTAGAGATAGGGTGAGAAGCTCTGCCTTCCGGGGGGAGCTCAAAGTAAAGCCGCTGCTCCTCCACATCGAGAAGAACCAGATGAAGTGGTTCGGGCATCTGGTCAGGATGCCACCCGAACGCCTCCCTAGGGAGGTGTTTAGGGCACGTCCGACCGGTAGGAGGCCACGGGGAAGACCCAGGACACGTTGGGAAGACTATGTCTCCCGGCTAGCCTGGGAACGCCTCGGGATCCCCCGGGAGGAGCTGGACGAAGTGGCTGGGGAGAGGGAAGTCTGGGCTTCTCTGCTTAGGCTGCTGCCCCCGCGACCCGACCTCGGATAAGCGGAAGAAGATGGATGGATGGATGGGTTTGAAAATGAAAAATATATCAAAATGGCCCCCGTATGCTTAAATTTTTCCGTGTGTGGCCCTCGGTGGAAAAAGTTTGGACACCCCTGACTTACAGCATCATTCCAATCATTCATTTCCCCAAAATAGAAATGCGGACAAAAACATTTTTTTTTATAGAAAACAAAAAGGCCCATTTTCCAAACGACGTCCCCACAAACAACACGTATATCAGCCCGGAGCCACTAATGCATGTCCTCCTCGTCGGCCGCCTTAACAACAAAAGCTTACAGCGGATTCATAGCGCGATAATAGTCAACCGCCCCCGTCTGATAACTATTATAATGCAACCATTACCCGAGCACGTCCTTTTTCACAGGACACCAAATGGCAGGAGATTACTATCATTACTTGCGCCTGCACAAATACCATGTTAGCATTACAGTCTGATAGAGGACACACACACACACACACACACACACACACACACACACACACACACACACACACACACACAAAACATGTCACACTCATGCACAACGAGGCAAAAGAATGGAACACAATGAGGTTTAGTGATTGGGTGGTGGATGATGAAAGGCTTCAATTATTGAGTTTGAGGAAACAGATAATGTGCCGGGTGGGAAAGCCGGAGCCTTGTGTCTTACACAGTAAGTATGAAGCAGCCCTGTTGTATCAAATATGGCATTTCCATCCCCGGGTTTATTTGCGGCGGCGGAGCATTCACTAGCAGAGGGCGGGGACGGGAAGACCAGGTAGGTACAGAGACATACAACATATGACACCTCCATCCAGGTTGTATATATAAGTATATACAGTATGTCATGTAGCAACATTTAGCATAACATAATATTTACGGACGTACTTCATGTGTGCCAACAAATTAGGTTTTGTCAAGACTTGGTCTGTGGCGTGGTTTGTTCTCCCGTGGTGCAAAGGAATTGGACCAAATGTGGCGTGCAGGTGAGGACATGTTTAAAGGTCTACTGAAATGAATTTTTTTAATTTAAACGGGGATAGCAGATCTATTCTATGTGTCATACTTGATCATTTCGCAATATTGCCATATTTTTGCTGAAAGGATTTAGTATAGAACAACGACGATAAAGATCGCAACTTTTGGTATCTGATAAAAAAAAGGCTTGCCCCTACCGGAAGTAGCGTGACGTAGTCAGTTGAACATATACGCAAAGTTCCCTATTGTTTACAATGATGGCCGCATGAAGTGAGAGAGATTCGGACCGAGAAAGCGACAATTTCCCCATTAATTTGAGCGAGGATGAAAGATTTGTGGATGAGTAAAGTGCAAGTGAAGGACTAGTGGGGAGTTGAAGCTATTCAGATAGGGAAGATGCTGTGAGAGCCGGGGGTGACCTGATATTCAGCTGGGAATGACTACAACAGTAAATAAACACAAGACATATATATACTCTATTAGCCACAACACAACCAGGCTTATATTTAATATGCCACAAATTAATCCTGCATAAAAACACCTGCGTGTTTGTTATGCTAGCTCCTAGCTCCTCTGCTAGCTCCTAGCTCCATAGAACACGCCAATACAATTCAAACACCTGATCAACACACACAATCACTCAGCCCAAAAGACCGTTCACCTAACCCAAGGTTCATAAAGCTTATATATTTTAAAAACGTTACGTACATACGCAAAAAAAAGTTGCGCACATACGGTCAAGCGATCAAATGTTTAGAAGCCAAAGCTGCATACTCACAGTAGCACGTCTGCGTCTTTGTCATCCAAATCAAAGTAATCCTGGTAAGAGTCTGTGTTGTCCCAGTTCTCTACAGGCGTCTGTGTATCGAAGTCAAAAGTCCTCCTGGTTAGAGTCTCTGTTATCCGAGTTCTTCCATCTTGACCGCATCTTTCGGGAATGTAAACAAAGAAGCGCCGGCTGTGTACTGTCGTGGCTGACTACGTTCGAAAAATACGTCCATTTCGCACCGACAACTTTCTTCTTTGCTTGCTCAGCTTCCTTCTCCATAATGCAATGAACATGATTGCAACAGATTCACGAACACAGATGTCCAGAATACTGTGGAATTATGAAATGAAAACAGAGCTTTTTCGTATTGGCTTTAATGTGGAAGGCATACCCGTGTTCGCCGGGCTACGTCACGCGCATACGTCATCCTCAGAGGCGTTTCGAACCGGAAGTTTAGCGGCAAATTTAAAATGTCACTTTATAAGTTAACCCGGCCGTATTGGCATGTGTTATAATGTTAAGATTTCATCATTGATATATAAACTATCAGACTGCGTGGTCGGTAGTAGTGGCTTTCAGTAGGCCTTTAATATATTAACTCAAAAAAGGCTCAAAAGGGGATAAACAAAAAGCGCTCACAGCGGAGGGAAAAAAACTTGACTATGAAAACAAAAGGCGCGCACAATGGCGGAAGTACAAAACTAGACTATGAAAACAAAACACTAGCACAAAGGCAAAAAACTATGAACAATAACACAACTTACTTGACATGACAAGAGGGGCAAAAGGAAGCGCAGCATGGATCATGAGGGTGAACAGAGTGATGTCGCCTGGCAACAATGGCCTTAAATACTGGTGACATGATTAGTGAAAACGTGAGGCAGGTGCGTGACATGAGGATGTGAAACAGGTGCGTGACAAGACAGGTGAAAACTAATGGGTGACCATGGAAAACAAACCAATCAAGGAAGTGCAACCAGGAACTAAAAAAAGAGCCCAAAACCCAAGCAAAACAAAAACATGAGTAACACAGACATGACAGGTTTGTCCCCATGCCGATATTTTGGTACCGGTACCAAAATGTATTTTGATACTTTTCTAAATGAAGGGGATCCAAAAAAAAAAAAAAGGTCTTATTGGCTTTATTTGAACAAAAAAAATCGTAGGGTACATTAAACATATGTTTATTATTGCAAGTTTGTCCTTAAATATCATTGTTATATATTGCATATATCAGGGGTGTCCAAACTTTTTCCACTGAGGGCCACACACGGAAAAATTAAAGCATGTGGGAGCCATTTTGATATTTTTCATTTTCAAACCATAACAAAATGAATGCATTTTTTATTTATTTTACCTTTAGGGGTCCCGGGGACCATAAAGGGTCTCAGTCATTAAAATGTTAAAAATAAGTCAGATTATATATTTTTTTAAATTATTAAACGCTTACAGTAAATCTCTATATCAACTTCAAGTCGATATAAAGTAATACACATTTAAAAAAAATGTTTTATGGCTTTTTTGTCAAAAACAACTTTGTTTTTTTTATAGTAAAACTGAAATATGCAGTATTTAGTAATTAGAGCCCTAAAAGATCAATAATGCAGGACACCATTGATTTTAATTATTTCATATTTTTGAGTAATCACAGTGAAAAGATAAATAAAAAAATCACAAAATATATTTGGGATCCAAAAGGTGCCCCACTCATAAAGTGATACATTTTTATTAGGTTTTTCTTTTACTTTCATCACTTAAGTTACGAGATCAACTTCAGATATATCTGTCCATTTTATGCTGGAACTATTATTTTGTTTGTTTTATGCGCTTTTGTCAAAGAAAACGTTGATGTTTTTATATGGCTACTACACAATATAGGCAATATTTACCACATAAAACATTTTAAAGGGAAATATTTGAAGTAATTGGAGCCCTGAAAATAATTCATTATAACATGGATTTTTTTTCATTATTTTTTTTTTTTTTGGAGCAATGGCAAAAAAAAGAAAAATAAACAAAGACAAAAGAAAAAAAAAACAGCCTGCATGGCAGCTTTTGTGTCAACATTGCAACTTTTTCTCGTTAGATTTCACCTCATTCCACTTTTTTTAATGTTCTTTTTTATTTTTACAATAGTATTTCTAGAATGTGTGGCGGGCCGGTAAACAATTAGCTGCGGGCCGCAAATGGCCCCCGGGGCCGCACTTTGGACACCCCTGGCATATATGATATAGACACCTGGGGATAGGTTGATTGGCAACACTAAATGGTCCCTAGTGTGTGAATGTTGTCTGTCTATCTGTGTTGGCCCTGCGATGAGGTGGCGACTTGTCCAGGGTGTACCCCGACTTCCGCCCGATTGTAGCTGAGATAGGCTCCAGCGCCCCCCGCGACCCCGAAGGGAATAAGCGGTAGAAAATGGATGGATGGATGGATGGATATAGACATAATATAATATAATATAATATATCAGTATATATAATATACTGTACATATATTATGTAAATATTACGTACACCGTATTTTTCAGACTATAAGTGGTAGTTTTTTTCATAGTTTGGCCGGGGGTGCGACTTATACTCAGGAGCGACTTATGTGCCATTTTGGCAAGTTTCACAAATTAAAGAAAATAAAGGGAGCCACAAAAAAAAATTTAAAATTTAAAATGAAAAACACCGCATACAAAGCTCTTTGTGCTATGTTAATCAGGGGTCTCCAACACACGCACCGGCACGCACTTTAATGTGGAAATTTGATGTTAGTGCGGCCCGCGAGTTTTGAATGAATGGCGCTTGATAGCGTCATACTTGCCAACCCTCTCATTTTTCCCGGGAGACTCCCGAATATCAGGGCATGATGACACTGCATTTGGCGCCCTCTACAGTCTGCCCTAGCAGTGTACCTGCTCGACCACATGTAGAATGCAGTTTCAGCTTGCTCACGTAAGTGACAGCAAGGCGTACTAACTCAGCAGCCACACATCTTACACTGACGGTACCAATACCCAGAATCCCATGCAGCTCTAACTCTTCCGCTCAACCAACGCACGGAGAGGGGGGAGGGGGGGTTGATGTGTGGGGGGATTTGGTGGTAGCGGGGGTGTATAATGTAGACCGGAAGAGTTAGGGCTGCATGGGATTCTGGGTATTGGTTGTGTTGTGTTTATGTTGTGTTACGGTGGGATGTTCTCCAGAAATGTGTTTTTCATTCTTATACATATTTGTAACGTAACAATGTTAAAGTTGTTTGATACGGCAACCGTCAGTGTAAGCTGTGTGGCTGATGAGTAAGTATGCTTTGCTGTCTCCTACGTGTGCAAGTAAAAGCAACATACAACTTGTGGCCGGGCTGGCACGCTGTTTGTAAATGCTATAGAGGACAATTACTGCAGTGCAATTAGGGCACTCCCTTTATTTAGTAATTAAAGTGTAAATAGGATTATATTTTCCCTTGGAGTTACCTATGAGAGACACTGAGATCCATAAATCTCCTGGGAAAATCTGGGGGGTCGGCAAGTATGTAGCTGAGCCGCATCAGAGTGGTCAAAGAGCCGCATGCGGCTCCGGAGCCGCGGGTTGCCGACCCCTGGACTAGACGTATAAGATTTCATGGGATTTAGCGATTAGGAGTGACAGATTGTTTGGTAAACGTATAGCATGTTCTATATGTTATAGTTATTTGAATGACTCTTACCATAATATGTTACGTTAACATACCAGTTGGTTATTTATGCCTCATATAACGTACACTTATTCAGCCTGTTGTTCACTATTCTTTAGACATTTTAAATTGCCTTTCAAATGTCTATTCTTGCTGTTGGCTTTTATCAAATACATTTCCCCAAAAATTGCGACTTATACTCCAGTGCGACTTATATATGTTTTTTTCCTTCTTTATTATGCATTTTCGGCCGGTGCGACATATACTCCGGAGCGACTTGTACTCCGAAAAATCATGTTTATGTTATATTTTATATCGCTATATTTAGTCTATGTATACCTGCATTTTCCTTTCCATCCTTACACTTTCCATCATTGTAACTGAGCTACTCTGTGGAACAATTTCCCTTGTGGATCATTAAAGTTTGTCTAAGTCTAAATAAAATAGTGAACATACTAGACAACTTGTCTTTTAGTAATAAGTAAACAAACAAAGACTCCTAATTAGTCTGCTGACGTATGCAGTAACATATTGTGTCATTTATGTACCTATTTTGTCAACATTATAAAGGACAAGCTGTAAAAATTGATTATTAATCTACTTGTTCATTTACTGTTAATATCTGCTAATGTTCTGTTTCAACATGTTCTATCTACACTTCTGTTCAAATGTAATATTATTATTAGTAATTATTAATTATTATTAAGCATTCATAATTATTTTTAATTATTATTGATTATTAATACTTAACAATAATGATCACAAATTATTAATCAGTATTAATTATTATCAATTATTATTAATTATTTAGTATTAATCACCAAATATTAATTATTATTATTATTCATAAGGACAAGTGGTAGAAAATGAATTATTAATCTACTTGTTCATTTACTGTTAGTATTTGCTTAGTTTCTCTTTTAACATGTTCTATCTACACTTCTGTTGAAATGTAATATTAATATTAGTAATTATTAATCATTATTATACATTATTATAAAGTATTAATACTTGTTTTTAATTATTATTAATTATAAATACTTAATAATAATTATCACATACTATTAATCAGTATTAATTATTATAAATTATTAATCAGTATTAATTATTTAAATTATTATTGATTATTAATGACCAAATATTAATTATTAATTATTATTATTTGTAAGGACAAGTGGTAGAAAATGAATAATCAATCTACTTGTTCATTTACTGTTAATATCTGCTTATTTTCTGTTTTAACATGTTCTATCTACACTTCTGTTCAAATGTAATAATCACTTATTCTTCTCTTCTTTGATACTTGACATTAGTTTTGGATGATACCACACATTTAGGTATCGATTTGATACCAAGTAGTTACAGGATCATACGTTGGTCGTATTTAAAGTCCTCATGTGTCCAGGGACGTATTTACTGACTTTATAAACAAAATATACATTTTAAGATTTTTGTTGTTGTTGTGATTTTTGTAAGAAAATGTATATTTAAAAAAAGATCATTTGCTTTTTGAAGTTGCACACTTTATAGCTTCATTTTATTTATTTTGTTTTATTAAAAAGGAGGTAAATAATTAAATATAATAACAATTAATAGCAATAACAAAATAATATAATAATATAGTGATACATTAATAAATACATCAATGATTAAATGCAGAGTGCTCACATATATCCAGTATTCGGCTTAACACCAGTCAGAGTTTATCACCTGAGGGACCAAGTAAAAATAATAATAGTCATTTTATTTCAGCACCAGAGGGATCCATATCACAGGAGGAAAAACATACAACGATAAAACACAAATAAAATAAATACAAGCAGGAATAAAATAAATAAAAACTTGTAAAGGAAGTAAGTAGACATTACAGGGTTCATTTTGATTAATCATGATTGAATGTCATTTAATTTTACTAAATGAAGTAGTATATCAATCGTGTTGACATATATATGTGTATGTATGTATGTATATACTGTAGTGTTGTCCCCATACCAATATTTTGGTACCAAAATGTATTTCGGTATTTTTCTACATAAATAGACCACAAAAAATGTCATTATTGGCTTTATTTGAACAAAAAAACGTACGGTACGGTATGTATGTATATGTATAAATGTGTTTACTGTAGTGTTGTCACGATACCAATATTTTGGTACTGGTACCAAAATATATTTCGGTACTTTTCGGTACCTTTCTAAATAA
>NC_084737.1:1597388-1599888 GCF_033978785.1 Entelurus aequoreus
GATTCTACAGATTTTCTAGATTTGCCAGAATATTTTTTTTGAATTTTAATCATAAGTTTGAAAAAAATATTTCACAAATATTCTTCGTCGAAAAAACAGAAGCTAAAATGAAGAATTAAATTAAAATGTATTTATTATTCTTTACAATAAAAAAAATAAATTTACTTGAACATTGATTTAAATTGTCAGGAAAGAAGAGGAAGCAATTTAAAAGGTAAAAAGGTATATGTGTTTAAAAATCTTAAAATAATTAATAATATTTTATCTCTAAAATTGTCTTTCTGAAAGTTATAAGAAGCAAAGTAAAAAAATTAATGAATTTATTTAAACAAGTGGTCCAATTTGTTATCCAAGTCTTTGAAATATTTTCTTGGATTTTCAAATTCTATTTGAGTTTTGTCTCTCTTAGAATTAAACATGTCAGGCAAAGCGAGACCAGCTTGCTAGTAAATAAATACAATTTAAAAAAATAGAGGCAGCTCACTGGTAAGTGCTGCTATTTGAGCTATTTTTAGAACAGGCCAGCGGGCTACTCATCTGGTCCTTACGGGCTACCTGGTGCCCGCGGGCACCGCGTTGGTGACCCCTGGTATACAGTATATATTTAAATACACTACTGAGTCTTTTTTTGCAAAAAAAAAAAAAAAAAAGGACCGTAGTTTCTCGGTTATAAGCCGCACTTTGTTTTTCTTTTGTAAAAATTTTAAAAAGTAAAAAATAACCAGCCCAAATGTCCACTGCAGAAGACGCTGGCTCTTAAGAGGATATAAAAGAATGGCTTCTCCCTGATTGCTAGAATCCATTTGCTGCCATTTCTTCTCACCTTCTCCTCTGTTAGTCTTTCTGTTTTGCTTCCATCCGTCTTGTGTTTTGCCCGGTCGAAAAAGGGGGTGGTGGTGGGTGTGTGTGTGGGGGTGGGGGTGGGTGGGGGTACACGGCAAATGAGGCCATGGATCAAAAAGTATACGCGGACCAAGACAACGCTGGATGAGGTAGAGTTGAAACAGGTCCAGGGCACCTCTCCATCAATAGTCCATCCCTGTCTACCATTGGAGGAAAGTTTCTTGGGGGGGGTTTCTCTTTAAACTCAACTTAAGAGTGTTTTGAGATAAGAGCTGTTCGTTGTGCTTTGAGTTGCAAGCAAAAATTCAAGTTACAAGCATCCCCGCCATTATTTAGTGTAGCTGTTAACAGGTGCTGAGGAGGGCGGCCTTATAGGTCAGGATGAGTCATGGTCACAGATGTCCGATAAGATCGGACTGCCGATATTATCCGCCGATAAATGCTTTAAAATGTAATACCGGAAATTATCGGTATCGGTTTCAAAAAGTAAAATGCATGACTTTTTCAAACGCCGCCGTGTAAACGGACGTAGGGAGAAGTACAGAGCGCCAATAAACCTTAAAGGCACTGCCTTTGCGTGCCGGCCCAGTCACATAATATCTACGGCTTTTCACACACACACAAGTGAATGCAAGGCATACTTGGTCAACAGCCATACAGGTCACACTGAGGGTGGCTGTATAAACAAGTTTAACACTGTTACAAATATGCGCCACACTGTGAACCCACACCGAACAAGAATGACTAACACATTTCGGGAGAACATCCGCACCGTAACACAACAAACACAACAGGACAAATACCCAGAACCCCTTGCAGCACTAACTCTTCCGGGACGCTACAATATACACCCCCCGCTACTCCCTACACCCCCTGTTAATTCCACGACTGTATATATCGGTATCGGTTGGTATCGGAATCGGTAATTAAGGGCAAAAAAGCCATTATCGGACATCTCTAGTCATGGTTGCTAAAAACTTTACAACTTTAGTGTATTAGCAAATTTAATAAAATGTTGTGCTGTATAACTGTATTTATTATCACTCTCACCTTTCCTTCATACCGACAGCCATCAGACTGTATAATGCATATGTTCCTTTTTGACTGTACTTAAATGTATAATAGACTGTATTTATATTATTCACATGTGAACAATGCTGTATAATAGACTGTATTTATATTATTCACATGTGAATAATGCTGTATAATAGACTGCATTTATGTTATTCACATGTGAATAACGCTGTATAATAGACTGTATTTATATTATTCACATGTGAATAATGCTGTATAATAGACTGCATTTATGTTATTCACATGTGAATAATGCTGTATAATAGACTGTATTTATGTTATTCACATGTGAATAATGCTGTGTAAGAGACTATGTATGTTATTCACATGTGAATAATGCTGTATAAGAGACTATGTATGTTATTCACATGTGAATAATGTTGTATAATAGACTGTATTTATATTATTCACATGTGAATAATGCTGTATAATAGACTGTATTTATGTTATTCCCATGTGAATATTTCTGTATAATAGACTGTATTTATGTTATTCACTTGTGAATAATGCTTTATAATAGACTGTATTCATATTATTCACATGTGAATAATTCTGTATAATAGACTGTATTTATATTATTCAC
>NC_084737.1:1604888-1642388 GCF_033978785.1 Entelurus aequoreus
CTCTCACAATATTATGTTAGATCCACTATGGACTGGACTCTCACAATATTATGTTAGATCCACTATGGACTGGACTCTCACACTATTATGTTAGATCCACTATGGACTGGACTCTCACACTATTATGTTAGATCCACTATGGACTGGACTCTCACACTATTATGTTAGATCCACTATGGACTGGACTCTCACACTATTATGTTAGATCCACTATGGACTGGACTCTCACAATATTATGTTAGATCCACTATGGACTGGACTCTCAAACTATTATGTTAGATCCACTATGGACTGGACTCTCACTATTATGTTAGATCCACTATGGACTGGACTCACACTATTATGTTAGATCCACTATAGACTGGACTCTCACAATATTATGTTAGATCCACTATGGACTGGACTCTCACAATATTATGTTAGATCCACTATGGACTGGACTCTCACACTATTATGTTAGATCCACTATGGACTGGACTCTCACTATTATGTTAGATCCACTATGGACTGGGCTCTCTCACTATTATGTTAAATCCACTATGGAATGGACTCTCACTATTATGTTAGATCCACTATGGACTGGACTCTCACAATATTATGTTAGATCCACTATGGACTGGACTCTCACACTATTATGTTAGATCCACTATGGACTGGACTCTCACTATTATGTTAGATCCACTATGGACTGGACTCTCACACTATTATGTTTGATCCACTATGGACTGGACTCTCACTATTATGTTAGATCTGCACCTACATCTGCGGTCCTCTCCAAGGTTTCTCATAGTCATTCACATTGACATCCCACTGGGTTGTGAGTTTTTCCTTGCCCTTATGTGGGCTCTGAACCGAGGATGTCGTTGTGGCTTGTGCAGCCCTTTGAGACACTTGTGATTTTGGGCTATATAAATAAACATTGATTGATTGATTGATTGATTGATTGATTCCCCCCGCACGTTCCTGACCAGGGACTACATCGATAAGACCAAGGTGCGTCCTCAGACCGTTATGTTGCTCTGAACGTCCCCCACGGACGAGGACGTGAAGCTCTATTCTGCCGAGAGGTCACCTTTTTTTTTTTTTACGAGCCAGGAGGCGTGACCTTTCCCTCCGGGGCTAATTAGTGGACTTAGGGTTGTCGGCTCTCTTCAGAACAGTCCGGATGGTTCCGGATGGTTCCGGATGGTTCTTTTCCTCTTTGACGTCCACAGTTTCCAATAACAATTTGAAATGTGGACTCCTCAGAACCACAGAACACTTTTCCACTTTGTATCAGTCCATCTTAGATGAGCTCGGGGCCCAGCGAAGCCGGCGGCATTTCTGGGTGTTGTTGATAAATGGCTTTTGCTTTGCATAGTAGAGTTTTAACTTGCACTTACAGATGTAGTTTTTTTCTGAAGTGTTCCTGAGCCCATACCTGATGCTATGGGGGTGTAGAAATGCCCAAGGCATGGGTAACTTACACCATTAATCCTGAAAGGTACATACAGGTCTTTGGAGCAATATATGTGGCCATCCAAGCAACGTTATCATATGCTTATTTCAGCAAGACAATGCCAAGCCACGTGTTACAACAGCGTGGCTTCGTAGTAAAAGAGTGCGGGTACTAGACTGGCCTGCCTGTAGTCCAGACCTGTGAAGGTATGGGGGTGTATTAGTGCCCACGACATGGGTAAGTTACACATCTGTAAAGGCTCCATTAATGCTAAAAGGTACATACAGGTTTTTGGAGCAGCATATGTTGCCATCCAAGCAACGTAATCATGGACGCCCCTGCTTATTTCAGCAAGACGATGCCAAGCCTCGTGTTAAAACAACGTGGCTTCATAGTTAAAGTTAAGTAAAGTTAAAGTACAAATGATTGTCACAATACGAGGTGTGGCGAAATTATTCTCTGCATTCGACCCATCACCCTTGATCACCCCCTGGGAGGTGAGGGGAGCAGTGAGCAGCAGCGGTGGCCGCGCCCGGGAATCATTTTTGGTGATTCTTAACCCCCAATTCCAAGCCTTGATGCTGAGTGCCAAGCAGGGAGGTAATGGCTCCCATTTTTATAGTCTTTGGTATGACTGGGCCGGGGTTTGAACTCACAACCTACCCATCTCAGGGCGGACACTCTAACCACTAGGCCACTGAGCAGGTAGGTAGTAAAAGAGTGCGGGTACTAGACTGGCCTGCCTGTAGTCCAGGCCTGTGATGGTATGGGGGGTGTATTAGTGCACACGGCATGGGTAACTTACACATCTGTGAAGGCACCATTAGGTACTTTTGTAGTTACAAATAGAACTAGCACACATTTTCAGTACATGTTCTACAAATGTGCACAATTTAGTTAAGATTGAGTTTTTGTACTTTTTTTCATTGATATCTGTCAACCGAAATACTAACCTCCCATCCCTTTTACTTTAAAAATAGCATGTTTTTTAACCTATTGTTACTATAACAATCTACAAGGTTAATATAGGTTGCTTCTCTTTCTTGCCCTCCATGTTTCTGCTTTCTTTTGTATCTCTAGTTATCATTACGTATATGTGTACAGCTCCACTAATGGACATTGGAGTGTTACTTTCAAAGGCAAAATTAAAGTATTGCTAGAAACATCATTTTATATGGAACTTCATTGTATTATATGTATAGTACATGTTCCAAAAAGAAAAAAAAGCATAAAACACCAGCAGAATTAGAGATATTACAAGTCAAAGTGATGAAGCTTAGTGTTACGCTCATGACTTGGTGTAACTAAACATTACCCTATAAGATGAAGGCAATTGCATTTTATTGATATTTGAAATGTATCCAATGTTTATAAACGAATATTTAAATATACTAAATGTAAAAAAGGGAATACATATTCAAAATAAGATCATTAAATGAAATCTAGTTTGGTTACGCCATCATGAGCGCAACACGAGGTTGTAAAAGTTTCAACTACAATTCTAAATAAGATGTCAAAAGCAAACTGAAATCAAATACACACAGCTTAAAGATTGATCAATACCTATTTTAATTTAGTAATACATAAATATGATGATTTATTCAAAATATAAAAGAAATATACCTGAACAGAACAGAACGCTCATGATGGTTACACCAAAAAGTAACGCTATGAATCGCATTTTTCTGACAAGGGGACTTTGGGGTGTTGTGTTTTCCCGGAATGCAAAGGAAAGTTGGCGCGGGCAAGGCGTGAAGGCGAGGACATGTTTATTCTTACGCTAACAAAAAGAACAAACGAAAACTGCGCACAAGGCGGAAGTACAAAAACGTGGCTAATGAAACAAAAACTTGCACAAAGGCAAAAACTATAAACATGAAATAAACAACCCTTACTGTGGCATGAAAAAACGTGCAGGGAACGATGGCTTGGAACGAAAGGTAGCAGAGGTAGTAAGGATAGTGTCACCAGGACGATCAACAGAAACAGACCGGCTTAAACAACAGTGACATGATTAGTGACAGGTGTGTGAAAATGAGGACAGGTGAAAACTAATGGGTTGTCGTGGAAACAAAACAAACAAGAGTGCACAAAGGGTCCGAAAACCAAACCGAACATAACCAAAACAAAACATGATCACACAGACATGACATTTTCCAAGTTTGTGGGGCATTTTTATGCTATTTCCAAGCATCTCCTTTTTTATTATCGTTGATTTTAAACGGTCAAACTAATGCATATTATATATGTAAACCAAAAAAAAGTCATTTATTTTGATTGTTGCATTTTGAAGTACATTTGTGCAGGAGGGTGCGAATGTACTCATTACCAGAGCTGTACACACATATGTATTATTGCATTTGAACAACTGTATTGTTGATAATAGAGGTCTAGTATTGGTATTATTCATTATCAATAGTGATATTTCTATTGGTATATGTATCGCTCCATTTGTAGTGCAATAATGCTCATTGTCATTTCTGTATTATTATTTATTTCGCTAACTGCTTCTTTGCTATCACTTTTACCATCATATTTGTACATATCCTATTTGCTGATGTTGCTCTATTGTTGTTGTTGTTGTTGTGTTAGCTGTTGTTGTTTTTGTCAAGTCAAGTCAAGTCAAGCAACTTTTAAATTGAACCAAAGTGCTTTACAGCGGTGGTCCCCAACCACCGGTACCGGGCCGCGCAAGAAATTTTAAAAAAAAAAAAAAAAAAAAAAAAATATTTTTTTTTTTTTTTTTTTTTGATTAAATCAACATAAAAACACTTGTGGAGTTGAAACTCAGTGTGAATGAAGTGTCCCTGCCCTGGAAGTAAGGAGCTGTCTCCTCCTTAATCTTACTCCTTGGTGAAGTACCAGAAAGAACTACATTTCCGAGAACACCAAGGTCAAGATGGCCACCAATTGGCTGATTCAAGGCAGCTGTTAAGGAATGGTGGTGCTGTCTCATTTCATGCAAGCAAGCAGAGCGGCAAGACGCAAAAATCTACAAGATCCATCTTTAAAAGACTTCCAACACACCAATGGTCGGTGAATATACCCACTTTGCAATATGCTGAAATGCTTATTTGTTAAAACTCACCTTGACATGTTGGTTTACTTACCTTTCTTAAATTGTTTTTAGTTTGAACCACAGCAAATTTACTCCAACCTTGAGCATTGATTGCATCTGGGTATTTTCTTACTGTTTGATAATTAAAAAGCTTGAGTTAATTGAATTGTTAAATAAGCTCAATTTAAAGGGATAAAAAGTCAAAGATTATGGTTCAAAGTTAAAAGTAATAAAGATAAAAGCAAAGTTGAAGGATAAAAATGTTAAAACTTTTGCTTAAAGTTAAGCTAATTATACTTACCTTTATACTTACCTTACTAATTAAGCTACCTTATTAATTAAGCTAATTATACTTACCTTTACTCCGTTTGGTGGATTTACTCAGTTCCATCATGGTAATGAATTTACATGATTGATTACTTAATTGCATGATTAGTTAAATGATTAATTGAGTGAACGATTAAGTAATTAAACGATTGATTGATTAAATTAAATGATCAATTAATTTTGACTTCTTTAAAGTGACTAAAACTACTTTTCTGATTTACTTGTTTCATTTTACTGAAACTGGTTAATTTGACAGTGCATTCACATGCATTTAATCTAAGTGTCTAGAGTCCTTTTGAAAAGTAATGTTAGATAATTTAAAAGTTTAAACAATGGTATTTAAAAGTTTGCAAATTTAACTTTAAAAATAATACCTGTTTGAGTCAGTTGAATTTGAACCTTTTTGTAAATACCTGTACATATATTGTTTTTCCATTGTTAACACTTGTGTTCGAAGGTTAACAACCTGATTGAATGAAGATCAACAGAAAAGAAACCAACAAAGCCAAAAAGTTGGATAAATAAAGTTGATCAATTGGAAATCCGAGTTGTCCTGGTGTCCTTTACGGAGTCAATAAGTGGAACTTGACAGTTGTTAACCACGGACCAGCCCTGGACAGTGAAGATCAAAGGCCTCAAGACCCAGGGGAGCTGTGGACGCCGGAGAAAACGGGATAAAGATGGCCGAAGAGGTATTGGGGAAGACTGCCGTGATCCTCAAGCAGGAGAGGACGACGGCCAAGAGGAACCTGACCAGAGTGGCCAACCTGATCTCCAGAGGAGCAGGCACCATGCTGCAATCCGAACTAAAAGAGGAGTTTGCCAAGTTTGCCGACCGTTTCACATCACTGCTGGATGCCAACGAGGACTTCAAGATTGGCCTGGAGGCTGACGTCAAGAAGGATGACCCAGATGGGGAGCTCGAGAAACAGCAGGAGGATGACATCCGAGCAACTATAAAAGATGCCGAAGATAAGATGGCAGAAATCAAGGACATTGTCCAGACCAACCTGTGGGGAAGATACGGGAAGACTGAGCTGAAGGCAGCGATTTCCGAGGCAGAGGACGCCATTCAAAGGGCTGAAAATGTAGCAGTTGAAAGCAACAACGTGGAAGGCTATGACGTTTACCTCACCCTGCTGAATGAGACGGTGAGTGTTACCATCCATACCATGGCCCATTGGGAGAAATGGATCCCTCAGCACTTAAAGGACGAGATGGATGACAAACTAACACAAGTGAAAGCAGCTCACTACAGGCTCAAGTTGAGGAAAGCTGAATTCGCCACATCCAGGAGGCTGGCTGATCAAGGTGCAGGAGGACGACCTGGCCAACCAACACATCCCATTGTGAGGATAAAGCCTACATCCCTACCAGTCTTCCATGGGAGCAAAATAGACTTTCACAGGTGGAAGAAGGATTGGGAGAGCCTCCAGAAACAAGGGGAGCCGACTGGATCACCAGAGGTAAAGAAGATCCAGCTGTTGGAGAGCGTCAGTGATTCCATTGCCAAGGAACTAAGACTGTCCACCTACACCACAGCAACAGATATCTTCAGGGTCCTCGAAAACAGGTACGGCAACAAATCAACGATCACAGTCGAAATCTTGGAAGCGCTGGACAAGATGGCACAAGTCAAGGGGAACCAGCCCAGGAAGGTCATTGACCTAATACAAGCTGTGGAGAAGGCCCTGGCTGACCTGACGGAGCTAGGAAACTCTGGAGCCATCAGAAACCCCCTCGTCATCAGGTCGATTGAAAGCAAGTTACCAGATTTCATAAAAAGAGACTGGCTGATGTATATGGTTGAGCCCACCAACCGTGTAACCCCAGACAACCATTTTGATATGCTCCTAAAGTTCCTAAAGAGCCAGGAGGAAATACTGGAACGACTCGAGCAACTAAAGCTGGTGGACAAAGCGGAAGAAGCAGACAGGAAGAAGCCAGAAAGAAAGTTTGCATCTACCAGGGCTACGAGTAAAGATGGTGACGAGGTCTGTGGCATTTGTGGTGGTGGTGGGCACACCAACAAGATCTACTTTTGCAAGAAGTTTAAAGGCTTGAAGCTACATGAGAAGAAAATGGCCCTGAAGAAGCTGGGAGCGTGCAGGAAGTGTCTTGGGTATCACGACGCAGGTGGCTACTGCAGAGACACCTTCCTATGCGGAAACCAGGACTGCAAAAGGGCAAGCGGCACACCTGACCACCACTACTTCCTATGCCCAACAGCAGAGACCAGAAGAGAAGGAAGCAAAGGTGCAAAAGGAGGAAAAGAAGGAAAAGGTAAATTCACTGAGGAACAGGAGGCCTTCTTGTCACAACTTGCCCCAGAACTGGCAGAGAAGGGCAGAAAGGCATTCTCAAACCGAGCCTCAATGACTCTCAAATCAGCGGGCCAGTCTGAACTGCTGAAGGAAACTGGGCTGGCTGAGTTACCAGTGATGATGATGTTGATGATGGTCACAGCTAACGCAGGTCAGAAGATTGGCACACTTATAGACCTGGCATCCGACACAAATTACATCACTCACAAAGCTGCCGAAAGACTTGGCCTGAGAAGTGAAGACATAGCGCTGGTCGTACATGGAGTTGGAGGCATGACAATGAAAGTCAGGACGAAAAGGTACCTCCTGAAGGTCCGAGTCAAGACTCCCAAGGGGACTGAGCGAGCACATCAACTGGTCTGCTATGGCCTGGAGCAAATTGCAAAGGTCCATCAAGCAACTGAACCCGAAAAGTTGAAAAGCTTCTTCCCAGATGTCCAGCTTGAGGAGTTAGAAAGACCAGAGGAAGTCGAGCTCCTCATAAGCCATCGCGAGGGACGACTCGCACCCCAAAGACTAAAAGTAATCGGTGACCTTGTCCTATGGGAGAGCCCCCTGGGCAAAACAGTCGGTGGAGCACACCCTGACTTGCTCGAAGAAGTGGAGGTGGCAGCATATGAGTCAAGAACCCACTTTGCCCGCTCCATGAGAACCGCTGCTGTCCGATACCAAGAGATCACAGTCCCAGCGTCTGAGCCAGGCCGGCTACAGCAGGACGATGTGGCCCACGCAACTACATCTGCCAGTAACCGTGAATTTCTTGATTGGTGGCACTGGGACAGCATCGGAGCTGCATGTGAGCCGAAATGTGGAAGCTGCCGGTGTGGAAACTGTCCTCCAGGAGGAAAGGACATGACCCTGGCGGAGGAGAGGGAGTTTGAGATCATTAAAGGAGGACTCACCTACAAGATGGAGGACTCTCACTCCTCAACTCCACACTGGGATGCCAAATATCCCTGGACTGAAAATCCAGCCTCTCTCCCCAACAACAAAAGAGCAGTCCAAGCTTGCTTCTTGAGAATGGAAAAGCAACTGAGCAAAGACCCAGACTGGAAAGTTGCATATTCCACCCAGATCCATGAAATGGTCCAAAGAGGCGCAGCCATAAAACTCACCAATGAAGTCATGGAGAAGTGGAAAGGACCAGTTTGGTATGTCAGCCACTTGGTGGCGCCAAATCCCCATTCAGTGACTACACCAGTTCGTATTGTCTGGAACAGCAGCCAAAAATACAACGGAGTGAGCATGAATGATCTTCTCCTAAAAGGACCAGATGTTCTCAACCCCATCAGAGCTGTCCTGCTCCGATTCAGAGAAGGAGTGAACGCAGCTCTGGGCGACATCAGAAAGATGTATAACTCTGTCTGGTTGGAAGAGCGAGAGATGCATCTGCACAGGTTCCTGTGGAGAGACAGCCCAGAAGAGGAAATCAGTGAGTATGCCGTCACCAGAGTCAATATGGGCGACAAACCTGCTGGCTGCATTGCTCAATTGGCCATGAGGGAAACTGCAAGTCTGCCCAACTTCACTCACCTGCAGGATGAACGCAGAGTCATTGAAGAAGACAGCTACGTGGATGACCTGTTGACCTCCCACAATGACCTGAACAGACTTGACCAAATCACAGCTGGAGTTGAAGAGGTCCTAAAGGCTGGAGGCTTCTTCCTCAAACCATGGGTCAGGTCAGGGCAAAGTGGGAGGAAAGAAACTGAAGCGGATGTCCTAAAGCCAGAGCAAGGAAACACCTTGATTCTTCCAAACCAAATAAGAGAAGGAGAGAACAAAGCCCTGGGCATCGGCTACCAGGTGGACAAAGACAAACTGTACATGCTGACGGCGGTTAACTTTTCCAATAGGAAGAAAAAGATGAGAGTTGGCAAAGATCTTCTTGAAGAGGAGGTGAGAGCTGAAACGCCTAACCCACTGACGAGGAGAGCACTCCTAAGCCAAGTTGCTGCACTGTACGACCCAATCGGCCTAGTTGCACCGGTCAAGCAGAAGGGAGCAATTCTCGTCCGTAAAGCATTCCAAGAAGGAGGGGGTGGCAAGCTGACCCAAGAAACCTGGGATCAACCTCTTTCAGAAAGACTCAGGGAAGAAGCCATACAGCTCTTCGAGGAATATGCCCAGCTTGGACAGGTGAAATTCCACAGGAGCCTCACACCGCCCGACTGGAAAGGGAAACCCTACGGCATCACATTTTCTGACGGAAGTGACAAAACCTATGGTGCTGTGATGTACGTCAGATGGGAGACAAGTCACGGAACTGAAGTTCGATTCGTGGAAGCAAAGGCCAAACTGACACCCCTGGACCAAAAGGGAGATGCTGTAAAAGCAGAAATCTGTGGCGCAGTCTTTGCTGCCAGAATTCGGAAGTACGTGGAGAAACATGCCCGTATGAAGATTGAGAAATGGTTCCACCTACTGGACAGTCAAACAGTCCTCGGGGCCATCCAACGAGAATCATACGGATACCAAACCTTCTTCGCCAACAGAGTGGGCGAAATCCAGATGTCCGGGCCAGTGCAAGACTGGTGGTGGACCAGAGGAGATCTGAACATTGCTGACTTAATAACAAGAGGAGGCAATCCCAAAGACTTAAATGAGGAATCCACATGGCAAAACGGACCAGAGTTCCTGAAGTGGCCAGTGGAGGAGTGGCCTATTCAGTCAGCTGGAGAAGTTGCAGCCCAGGCCAGGGAGAGTGTAAACAAGCTTCAAAGAAAGGCATTCTCTGCTGCACTGACCAGAGCTCAAGCTAAGATGAGTCGGCAAAAAGAAGACCCACTGGCCACTCCGGAAAAGGAAAGTCCCTGTGAAGAATCGAAACCTATTATGCCAAGAAGAAAACCCACTAGCTGGGTGAAACATCTTGTGGATGTAAAAAGGTTCAGTAGCCTGACAAAACTGATCAGAGTTGTTGCCTGGACACGACGAGCTGCCGAGCAGTGGCTGAAGAGGAGGTCGAACCCAGGACAACCAAAGTGGGAGGCAACACCCAAGCAGGCTGGATTGGCTGGCACTGAACTAGAAAGTGCACGTGAAGACGTCTTCCTCGCAGCTCAAGAAGGTGTAACATTCCCAGTCACTACTCTGAGCAGATTGGCAGTATTCAAAGATGTGAAAACTGGACTCCTCGTTTGTGCAGGGAGGATCCAGATATTTAAAGAAGATGAGACAGCCGTGCCAGTCTTGCCATTTGAAGCATGGGTGTCAACATTGCTGGCACAAGAATCCCATGACGCTAACCACGAGGGGGTAGCAGGAACCCTTCTACGGATAAGGAAGACAGCGTGGATAATAAAGGGCCGGAGAATTGCCAAGAAAGTAGTTGACAGCTGCATAGTTTGCAGAAAGAACAGAGCAAAGAAGTGTCAACAAATCATGGCAGACTTACCTCCAGAGCGAACCACCCCAGCTGCTCCTTTTGAATTCACAACCATGGACCTATTCGGCCCTTATGAAGTCAAGAAAAGAACCAGACTGAAAGTGTGGGGAATCGTCTTCAGTTGCATGGCCTCCCGTGCCATACACACTGAACTAGTGAGTGACCAGTCATCCCAAGGCTTCCTCCTCGCCTATCAGAGGTTCACGTCACTCAGAGGACATCCCAGGAAGCTCTGGTCAGACCCCGGCACAAATTTTGTGGGCGCCAAACCTGCTCTGGAACAGCTGTACACATTCCTTGACCGACTGGACAAGTCTCAAGTCGAAGACATGGCTGCCAACCATGGAACAGAATGGTCCTGGAAGATCCACCCTGCGGATTCTCCCCACAGAAATGGTGCTGCAGAAGCGGCTGTCAGAGTGGTCAAACGGGCCCTGACCAATGTCGGCGGAGATGGTGTCTTCACCTGGGGTGAATTTCAAACCTTCCTCTACATGGCTGCCAACCTTGCAAATGAGCGACCAATCGATGCAAGAACTCAAAGCAGGGAAGACTGTGTGGAATACATCACCCCGAACTCTCTGCTCCTAAGGCGTGCCAACCCTAAGGGAGATCCTGGAGACTTCCAGTTTGATCGCTATCCTTATAAAAGACTGCAAGTAATTCAAGCTGAAGTCACCAAATTCTGGAAGAAATGGAGCCAACTAGCTGGACCCAACCTCTTCATAAGAAACAAATGGCACACCAAAGAGCGAAATGTTTCTGTCGGAGATGTGGTCTGGTTGGCTGACCAAAATGCCCTGAGAGGACAGTACAAGCTGGCCAGAGTAGTCAGAGCCAATACGGACAGCAAAGGCATCGTAAGAGACGTGCTTGTGAGGACCTTTCCCAGCTATCCTGTCCCCATCAAGAAGACAAGCGACAAAGAAAAACCGACCACGAAGACCAAGAGGCTCAGACATCAAGTCCCAGCAACAATCCTGCATAGGGATGTCAGACGCCTCATCATTCTAATTCCCATTGAAGAACAAAGGAAAGAAGGACCTGTGTGACCCCATTGGGTTTTGAAAACCATGAGGGCCAAGTGGGAGGTGTGGAGTTGAAACTCAGTGTGAATGAAGTGTCCCTGCCCTGGAAGTAAGGAGCTGTCTCCTCCTTAATCTTACTCCTTGGTGAAGTACCAGAAAGAACTACATTTCCCAGAACACCAAGGTCAAGATGGCCACCAATTGGCTGATTCAAGGCAGCTGTTAAGGAATGGTGGTGCTGTCTCATTTCATGCAAGCAAGCAGAGCGGCAAGACGCAAAAATCTACAAGATCCATCTTTAAAAGACTTCCAACACACCAATGGTCGGTGAATATACCCACTTTGCAATATGCTGAAATGCTTATTTGTTAAAACTCACCTTGACATGTTGGTTTACTTACCTGTCTTAAATTGTTTTTAGTTTGAACCACAGCAAATTTACTCCAACCTTGAGCATTGATTGCATCTGGGTATTTTCTTACTGTTTGATAATTAAAAAGCTTGAGTTAATTGAATTGTTAAATAAGCTCAATTTAAAGGGATAAAAAGTCAAAGATTATGGTTCAAAGTTAAAAGTAATAAAGATAAAAGCAAAGTTGAAGGATAAAAATGTTAAAACTTTTGCTTAAAGTTAAGCTAATTATACTTACCTTTATACTTACCTTACTAATTAAGCTACCTTATTAATTAAGCTAATTATACTTACCTTTACTCCGTTTGGTGGATTTACTCAGTTCCATCATGGTAATGAATTTACATGATTGATTACTTAATTGCATGATTAGTTAAATGATTAATTGAGTGAACGATTAAGTAATTAAACGATTGATTGATTAAATTAAATGATCAATTAATTTTGACTTCTTTAAAGTGACTAAAACTACTTTTCTGATTTACTTGTTTCATTTTACTGAAACTGGTTAATTTGACAGTGCATTCACATGCATTTAATCTAAGTGTCTAGAGTCCTTTTGAAAAGTAATGTTAGATAATTTAAAAGTTTAAACAATGGTATTTAAAAGTTTGCAAATTTAACTTTAAAAATAATACCTGTTTGAGTCAGTTGAATTTGAACCTTTTTGTAAATACCTGTACATATATTGTTTTTCCATTGTTAACACTTGTGTTCGAAGGTTAACAACCTGATTGAATGAAGATCAACAGAAAAGAAACCAACAAAGCCAAAAAGTTGGATAAATAAAGTTGATCAATTGGAAATCCGAGTTGTCCTGGTGTCCTTTACGGAGTCAATAAGTGGAACTTGACAACACTATATATACATATTGTGTATGTGTATGTCAATATAGATCAATACAGTCTGCAGGTATACAGTCCGTAAGCACACATGATTGTATTTCTTTATGAAAAAAAAATAAATAAATAAAAATAAAAAAAACAACCCTCCCGGTCCGTGGGACAAATTTTCAAGCGTTGACTGGTCCCCAGCTACAAAAAAGGTTGGGGATCACTGCTTTACAGGTTAAAAAAAAAATAAAAAATAAAAATAAAAAAATAAAAATCCCCCTCTTGTCCCCACAATTCCCCCGTTTCTTCCTTTTTTTCTCTCTTTTTATCCCCTCCTGCTACTGCCCGGCTGCAACAAATGATACTATAAATACATTTAATAAATTAAAATACAAACAAGGCAACAAGAGAAGTATCCCACACTTCTACATCAACTATATGATTTGCCTGAGAAGCTGGACAGGACAAAAAAGTAAATAAATAAAATGAAATAAAATAAAATAGTATTTTTCATGGCACAAGCCGTGTCATGTCCATCATTATTGCTGCAGTATTCTACCCTTAAATGTTCGGTTATTATGGCGCTAATGCATTTACTTGTACCATCTCTGTGCACAAAACCCCGCCTGGTGATGATGATGATGACATGCATCCGCAGTGCAAACCAAAACATGTAAGTAATCCGCTTGAACACCACTCGGATGATGTCATTAATATGAACATGCAATGGGGGTGCGGAGAAACCACTCCTGTATCATCATCGCCATCATCAACTAAAGATGATGAAAACAAAAATCACGTTTAAACTGCTGCTTTTATTAGGGCTGTACAATTGGAACATGTCATGGCGAAATGACTGCGGCGGTAAAAAAAAAAAAGAAAAAAAAAAAGATTTAAGTCCTAGGTCACTTTTTATGAGCTGAAAAAATATATGGTATCTCGGGGTTTGCTGGAAATGACCAATAAAACAAGTGTGGAGTGTAAGTGATAATGTGTGTGTGTGTGTGTGTGTGTGAGACAAAGATAGCCATATGTAAATCTTGCATTAGCTAATCAAAAAGTTGCCTCTGGTAGCAAAGCAAGCACTGTGTGTGTGTGTGTGTGTGTGTGTGTATGTGTGTGTGTGTGTGTGTGTGTGTGTGCACGTTTGTATAGTACAGAGTCACCTCTGCTACATAGATAGTCCAATCCAACCCCTTTTAATTATGTGAGCGAGTGAATATGGCGAAAGGTAAATTGCTCTGTCAAGCTGGGGAATGGGCTTTTTTATGTTTGAGCCCTCGTCACTTGGCATTTCTATTATTCAATGTGGAGAGAGGCCCGGCGGAATGGAGGAGGAGGACGAGGAGGAGGAGGAGGAGGAGGAGGAAAGGATGGGGGGGGGGGGAGAAGAAAAAAAGATACAGTGCTTCCGAAAGTGCACATTGACAAATGTTTGTGATGTCACATCTCCGCAATGAGGAATGACGAGATAATGTGGAACAGAAGATAGATGGCCTGGGCGGGGACGAAAGAAAAGGAAAATAAGGAAAATGCTCTAATAAACTCACTAAAAACCTGAATATAATAAGTTTATATTTTATTCCATTTATATATTTGTATTATATCTGTTTTTATTCATGTTTACAGTACAATCTGATATACTTTTGTTTTATATATGTATACATATATACATACACACATTAAAATATTTAATCCCGATTAATCGCATTTTGTTCATAGTTAACTCAAAATTAATCGCGATATCGCTAATAAATATACATTTTCATCACTAATAAGTGTACCCTTGACAGACCATTTTCAACTTTTTAATACGCTCACGTTTGCTTTATTGAATTGTTTTTAAACATTATACTTTTTTTTTTAAACAAAAAGGACATAAACACGCTTTTAATGAGGATTTAAAAAAAAAACCTGCAGTCCGTCCGTGTCTTGCCAGATTTTGTGTTTTGTAGAAATTTCATATTCGTATTCCTGCTGTAGGAGCACTTGCGTTCAGAGAAGGAGCTACACCATGTTTAGATATCAGTTTCACGCATTAATAACACAACATGTTGATTGTTACGATCGAGGAATGACGACATAATGTGGAGCAGAAGATAGATGGCCTGGGCGGGGATGAAAGAAAAGGAAAATAAGGAAAATGCTCTAATAAACTCACTAAAAACCTGAATATAATAACATATTTATATTTTATTTCATTTATATATTTGTATTATATCTGTTTTTATTCATGTTTACAGTACAATCTGATTTGTATACTTTTTGTTTTATATATGTATACATATATACATACACACATTAAAATATTTAATCCCGATTAATCACATTTTGTTCATAGTTAACTCAAAATTAATCGCGATATCGCTAATATATAATAATATATTATATGGTTTTTTTTTTTTAACAAAAAGGACATAAACACACTTTTAATGAGGATAACAAATAAAGAAAAAACCTGCAGTCCATTCGTGTCTTGCCAGATTTTGTGTTTTGTAGAAATATCAAATTCATATTCCTGCTGTAGGAGCACTTGCGTTCAGAGAAGGAGCTACACCATGTTTAGATATCAGTTTCACGCATTAATAACACAACATGTTGATTGTTACGATCGTGGAATGACGAGATAATGTGGAACAGAAGATAGATGGCCTGGGCGGGGATGAAAGAAAAGGAAAATAAGGAAAATGCTCTAATAAACTCACTAAAAACCTGAATATAATAACATATTTATATTTTATTTCATTTATATATTTGTATTATAATAATAATAATAATAATACCTGGGATTTATATAGCGCTTTTCTAAGTACCCAAAGTCGCTTTACATGTTAAAAACCCATCATTCATTCACACCTGGTGGTGGTAAGCTACTTTCATAGCCACAACTGCCCTGGGGTAGCACTTGCGTTCAGAGAAGGAGCTACACCATGTTTCGATATCAGTTTCACACATTAATAACACAACATGTTCATTGTTACGATCGTTCTTTCATTGTCAAAAATGTTTGATAATGTAAAATGCGATCTTTCTACCTGAATAAATGCTTCTGATGTTCTGTACATTACATGTTGTACAAGTTAATGGTATTCATATATCTGCATGACAATGTTTTAACCTTCTCTATTTATGAATAAAATATAACATTCAGCCTGCTAAACATTATGTAATTGAGGACTATCAACCGGATTATGTTACAAAAGACTTATAGACTTTATATCTGCCTACCACAAAAATCCCACCGGACCCCCACACCCAATTTACCCCTCAATGGATGTACTAGGATTTATTCAGGTAGAAATATCACAGATTACATTACAAAACATTTTTGACATAGCATGATCGTCGTGTAAGACATGGAAGCATGTGATTGTTTTAAGAAGAGGTGTCTTGGCGTGTTTCGACGACAGACTTGATGTTTGCGAATAAAATAAGTCCCCTTTTGACTTCCTGTCTACCGTCTTTCATTTCTGCTGAGCTTTTATGTCATCTTACTAAAGCAGTCACAGTAGCAATCTACATGTTATGTTATTTGTGCACCTTAGCTGTAATCTAAACACGAAAGTGAAGCTCCTTCTACCTTTCTGAATGCAATTAAAGCAGCAGACAGCTCTGGGCGAAAAATAGTCTCTTCTTGTCGAGAGAACGACTTGGACCTGGTCTTTCTATAATGTGCCTTTTTCTTTGTCCATTTCTGCTCACTATTTTCCCGCTTGTGGCTCATCAGTAAATAGTGAACGCAACCACAAATGTTCCCGTGTTACGGAACGGCCCGAGGGTCAAAAAGGACACACACGCGTTAATCGCCTGTCAAAAAATGAACCCCGCTAAAGGAATTGATAGATAACGCATTGGCTTTGACAGTTACAGAATAACTCAATCAATTAATCCCCAAAAATCATTGCATTAATTGTGTATATATGTATTTACGCATATTAATCACAAAATGTATTGTGTTTTTATTACACATATATATATATATATATATATATATATATATATATATATATATATATATATATATATATATATACATATACATACACATATATATATACATATACATACATATACACACACATATACACACACATATACACATATATATATATATATATATATATATATATATATATATATATATATAAATAACAATAATGACTTTATTTAAAAAGGTGTCCTGGAATACATTTCCACTTGTTATTAATAATAATTAATAAGAAAGTTACTGTACAAATGTATTCAAGGTTAAGGACAAATGATCGTACATTCAACAAGATAATTTATTTTCAATTATTGAATTGTATTTCTAATTCATTATATTATTTGGTATATTCACAATTAATCAAAGGTTATTACTTGTATGCATAGTTTAAGTTAACTTTCAAAAAAGTGTCAGTAACCATCCACGGTTCAGGTAATAAAAACACAATACAGTTTGTGATTAATGTGCGTATTTGATATTTTTACATCATATCAATAAATCACACACACAGAACAAGCACACATGTCCATCAAAAGCACTGCAATATATATATATATATATATATATATATATATATATATATATATATATATATATATATATATATATATATATATATAAATAAATGTATAAAAATTGCAGTGCTTACTTGTAAATAAAGCATACATCTCCATCTGTACCTCTGATGTATTATTGATATATCAAAAGCACCTTAATATATATATATATATATATATATATATATATATATATATATATATATATATATATATATATATATATATATATATATATATATATATATATTTTAAATTTGTTTTATTTTTTTTATTGATTTTTTTTTTAATGTATTTATTTATTTTATTTTTTAATTTTTTTATTTGTTTTTTTAATACATTTTTTTATTGATTTTATTTATTTATTGCAGTGCTTTTGATGGACATGCGTGCTTGTTCTGTGTGTGTGATGTATTGATATGATGTGCAAATATCAAATACTGTGCTTACTAGCAAATAAAGCATAAATCTCCATCTGTACCTCTGATATTGATATTCTGGCTCAGCTACTATTTATTTGATCGCAGACCAGATACAAATGAAAGCAGTATAAATGATGGTAATCTATATTTTTATACAACCAAATATGCTCCTCTAAAAGACATGAAGAGCAAAAGTCACACTAGTTTAATAAAGTAGCTCCGCTTTTTTTCCAGGCATTTCAGATCAAACTAAAACATTGCAAGCTTAAGCTGCTTATAGAAGACAAACAAACTGAGCTGAGGTCCCCACAAATGAGGCCTGTTTGAAAACAGACCTCATTTTCTAAAGTCAATCTGACCAGATACGATAAAAAAAAAACACAAACAAGTATTTATTTATTCCATTTTTGATTTTTTTTTTTTTAATAGATTAAGAATTGTTACAAATAAGAATCACGATTGATTTGAAAATGTATTGTTTTGACAGCCCTAATGTGTATATTTAAATATATCAAATGCATAAATATGTTTTTATTAAAAACGTTGATTAAAACATTTAATTGATAAAAAAAAAAAGTACATATATATATATATATATATTCATATGACTACTGTGTAACCTCGATTAACAAACCCCTCTTTTGTGAAATGTCCCATTTACAAACTTTTAGGTCGAGCCGAATACGCCTTTCAGCGCGAACCGTGTGTCTGTGTACGAACGATTCATTCATTCATTCAATTATTCATTCATTTTTTGTGCAGGGTTTTTGGAAAGGCGAAGCCCACCAGGTCACTTGCTACGCAGTGCACTCCAGGGCCGGCCCGTGGCATAGGCCGTATAGGCAAATGCTGAGGGCGCCGTCCATCAGGGGGCGCCACGCCAGTGCCACAAATGTTGGAGAGAAGAAAAAAAAAGTTGGTACTATTATTTCTAAATACAAAAAATAATCCCATGTTAATTCAAATGCAAAGTAAAGCCTATTTAATAAAAATATTATTTGTTACGGTGCGCCCCCTCCCTTCCCGTATCATTCATGACTCTTTTTGGACGTCACCACATCAAAAAAATCAACACAAGATGTCAAAACGGCCAAATCTGTCAGGTGCCCAGGAAAGACAAAAAGAGAAAAGAGGAGGAGGAACGAGAAAAAGACAGAGGTAGCAGGTAGGTAACGTTAGCCTACATGAAATTATTTGTCTGTTACAGAATGTGATAGTAACCTGTCTTTTTAGCATTAAGCTAATGTTACATGATTCGGCAATTGCTAATCAATAAATAGCTAGTTCTGTTTTAACGTCGGGTTAATATTGTGGAGGGGGCTAAATTGTTATGGAAAATAATAATGTAACGTTAGGTAATTACAGTACTCCCACCTTACATTCCTCAGGGACATTTGTATTAGATCTTTTAAGCAGGTGTTTTCTGTTTACATTGTTATTGCCTTCTGGTTAGCTAATGTTTGCCCTGCAGGTAATAGTCACTTTTCCACCCCTTTATATATTAGGTATAGTTGTAAGCCTAGTTGTTAAAGTGCACATCATTAATGTTAATTAAGCAATATCACATGAGAGGGAATGCTGTTTTTTTATTTGAGCACTGCTGTGATTCGGTTGAAAATAATCATAACATAACATTCTCATATAATATGTTAATTTGGTTTCTTTAAGTAAAAAAAAAAAGGTCAAAGACAAAGCTATTCGGTTTCTTGTGAGTATATACACTTCACTGCCGATGTGGGGGGGCGCCACCTAAGATCTTGCCTAGGGCGCCAGATTGGTTAGGGCCAGGCCTGGTGCACTCCTCACTTCTCAGTGCCTTTTCTGTGATTTGTCGCCTTTTGACAAGTGATGGCTGTTGTGCTAATTTAATACAAGTCCCAAAAGGACAACAGACCAGCGTAGGAGGAAATCGCAGAGGAGTTAAAAAAAAATAAATAAAAAATAGACTAATTGCGAGGAATACATTAATGGTGCTTGCAAGTATGGAATAATTCATACCACGGCAAGTTTTAATTGTGATGAGAACGGGGGCTTTTCTGAAAAAAATATGCCAAAGCAGACTTATTTTACAGCAGAGGAGAAGACTACCTCTTGTTCAGCGACACCTTCTTTCTCTTAAAGGCCTACTGAAATGAATTGTTTTTATTTAAACGGGGATAGCAGATCCATTCTATGTGTCATACTTGATCATTTCGCGATGTTGCCATATTTTTGCTGAAAGGATTTAGTAGAGAACATCGACGATAAAGTTCGCAACTTTTGGTCGCTGATAAAAAAAAGTTAGAACAATGCATGCAAAAAAGGCCAAAAAACAAAACCACACCATACATGATAGTGATTCCATATAATACCTACCAACTGTATGCATGAACATTTTAATCAATCAATCAATCAATCAATGTTTATTTATATAGCCCTAAATCACAAGTGTCTCAAAGGGCTGCACAAGCCACAACGACATCCTCGGTTCAGAGCCCACAAAAGGGCAAAGAAAAACTCACAACCCAGTGGGATGTCAATGTGAATGACTATAAGAAACCCTGGAGAGGACCTCTGAGGGAGACCGGATGCTATGGACGTCGAGTGGGTCTAGCATAATATTGTGAAAGTCCAGTCCATAGTGGATCTAACATAATAGTGAGAGTCCAGTCCATAGTGGATCTAACATAATAGTGAGAGTCCAGTCCATAGTGGATCTAACATAATAGTGAGAGTCCAGTCCATAGTGGATCTAACATAATAGTGAGAGTCCAGTCCATACTGGATCTAACATAATAGTGTGAAAGTCTAGTCCATAGTGGATCTAACATAATAGTGAGAGTCCAGTCCATAGTGGATCTAACATAATAGTGAGAGTCCAGTCCATAGTGGATCTAACATAATAGTGAGAGTCCAGTCCATAGTGGATCTAACATAATAGTGAGAGTCCAGTCCATAGTGGATCTAACATAATAGTGAGAGTCCAGTCCATACTGGATCTAACATAATAGTGTGAAAGTCTAGTCCATAGTGGATCTAACATAATAGTGAGAGTCCAGTCCATAGTGGATCTAACATAATAGTGAGAGTCCAGTCCATAGTGGATCTAACATAATAGTGAGAGTCCAGTCCATAGTGGATCTAACATAATAGTGAGATTCCAGTCCATAGTGGATCTAACATAATAGTGAGAGTCCAGTCCATAGTGGATCTAACATAATAGTGTGAGAGTCCAGTCCATAGTGGATCTAACATAATAGTGAGAGTCCAGTTCATAGTGGATCTAACATAATAGTGAGAGTCCAGTCCATAGTGGGGCCAGCAGGAGACTATCCCGAGCTGAGACGGGTCAGCAGCGCAGAGATGTCCCAAACCGATGCACAGGCAAGTGGTCCACCCCAGGTCCCGACTCTGGACAGCCAGCACTTCATCCATGGCTACTGGATTTAATAAAGTACCATATTTTCCGGACCATAGGGCACATCGGATTACAAGGCGCACTGCCGATGAGCAGGTCTCGTCAGGTCTATTTTAATTTTATTTTCAAGATATTTTCAAGCTTATTGACTATGGAGTCACGGACATTTTCAGGACTCATGCAGATCCCAAATACAGATCAGCAGGTACCAGAATGTAAGAAAAGTTGCTTTTGCCTAATAATGCGAAACAAAACGCCAGATAACATGTCTTACCTTATACACACACTATAATAATACTGGTATGTTTAATGCACCGACAATCCATCAAGCGGTGTGGCTTCATAGCTTACCGAAGTCCTACTAAAACATTTTGATAGATTTTTGGGCGCCGTGTGTAATGTTCTATATTTTCAATGGAACATATAAAATGTTGGTGTTGTTTAGTTGAGTCATATTGCAGTCTACACGTATCTCTTATGTGTGGCTGCCATCTACTGGTCACACTTGTCATTACACCTTTTACCAAATAAAATAGCTTCGAGGTCGGTAAGCACAACCATAATTATTCCATACACTAGGCGCACCGGGTTTTGAGAAAATGTAAGGATCTTAAGTGCGCCTTATAGTCTGAAAAATCGGGTGTAGTGTATCTTTGTAAGCGTCTCTCTAATTCTGTTCCAGCCCTGATGGACAGGCCTAATTCCCAGACTCGGACCAACGCCGTCCATTTGTATCAATTACTCTTGACTTCTTCTCCGCGCTCATCCAGACACATGGAAGTCAATTATGTCTAATCTTTGGTAAATTACACAGCGCTCACGAGGCGGTTACTGTCTACGTCTCGCTGAAGGTTATCACGGCGGTCATTAGCCTTGATGAGATAAGAGTCTTGCAGGTAAGGGAAGAGGATGGCGAGGAAGACGAGGTCATACTCACTGATTTGCTGAGCTACCGACTGATGCTTACGCTCTGATTGGCTTTGGTGCAATTAGTGCTACAGTCAGGGAAGTCACTCACTGTGGAAATGTTCACTTTTCATTTGGACTGCTTTGTGTTTTGTTTGTTTTGAAGCATTGGTGCTAAAGTTTCTGTCATGTTTGGATTTGGTGTTTTTTTCCCCCTAATTTAGTCTTTCTTCCTGTCAAGGGCTCTTACTTTTGTCCCACTTCCTGTTTTGGTGTGTTCCGCAATGCTTTAGAGAACTATTCTCCTCACTGCATTGTTTTTCTTCAAATTGGGACAAATATGGAGATGCTTAATTTATTCTCATATTATGGGTCATATTATTGTGGAAGGGGGGGGCACAGGTCCGGTGGCCATGGATGATGTGCTGGCTGTCCAGAGTCGGGACCCGGGGTGGACCGCTCGCCTGTGCATCGGTTGGGGACATCTCTGCGCTCCACTATGGACTGGACTCTCAATATTATGTTAGATCCACTATCGACTGGACTCTCACTATTATGTTGGATCCACTATGGACTGGACTCTCACTATTATTTTAGATCCACTATGGACTGGACTCTCACACTATTATGTTAGATCCACTATGGACTGGACTCTCACTATTATGTTTGATCCACTATGGACAGGACTCTCACACTATTATGTTAGATCCACTATGGACTGGACTCTCAATATTATGTTAGATCCACTATGGACTGGACTCTCACACTATTATGTTAGATCCACTATGGACTGGACTCTCACAATGATGTTAGATCCACTATGGACTGGACTCTCAATATTATGTTAGATCCACTATGGACTGGACTCTCACACTATTATGTTAGATCCACTATGGACTGGACTCTCACTATTATGTTAGATCCACTATGGACTGGACTCTCACTATTATGTTAGATCCACTATGGACTGGACTCTCACTATTATGTTAGATCCACTACGGACTGGACTTTCACTATATTATGTTAGCTCCACTATGGACTGGACTCTCACTATTATGTTAGATCCACTATGGACTGGACTCTCACTATTATGTTAGATCCACTCCGGACTGGACTTTCACTATATTATGTTAGCTCCACTATGGACTGGAATCTCACACTATTATGTTAGATCCACTATGGACTGGACTCTCACAATGATGTTGGATCCACTATGGACTGGACTCTCAATATTATGTTTGATCCACTATGGACTGGACTCTCACACTATTATGTTAGATCCACTATGGACTGGACTCTCACTATTATGTTAGATCCACTATGGACTGGACTCTCACTAGTATGTTAGATCCACTATGGACTGGAATCTCACTATTATGTTAGATCCACTTCGGACTGGACTCTCTCACTATTATGTCAGATCCACTATGGACTGGACTCTCACTATTATGTTAGATCCACTATGGACTGGACTCTCACTATTATGTTAGATCCACTATGGACTGGACTCCCACTATTATGTTAGATCAGTGGTTCTTAACCTTGTTGGAGGTACCGGACCCCACCAGTTCCATATGTGCATTTACCGAACCCTTCTTTAGTGAAAAAAAATAAATAAACATTTTTAAAATTCAAGACAAAGTTATATGTTATTGGTAACACTTTAGTATGGGGAACATATTCTAAGTAACAAAGACTAAATGTAGAGTTTTTTGGACACTAGGGGAACATATTCGACTTATACTCCGAAAAATACGGTATGTTTATACCATATATGGGTATATCAGCAGTGGGGGGGGGGGGGGGGAAATAAACGTTACAAATTGTGCAAATTCGGCTCGTTTGGAGGAAGTATGAAGGAAAGCAAGATTGTTTTATAAATATATTATATTATAATATATATATATATATATATATATATATATATATATATATATATAATATAATATATTATAATTACACTTATTAAAATATTACACTTACACTTATTAAGCCTGTTGTTCACTATTCTTTATATATTTTAAATTGCCTTTCAAATGTCTATTCTTGCTGTTGGCTTTTATCAAATACATTTCCCCAAATAATGCGACTTATACTCCAGTGCGACTTATATATGTTTTTTTCCTTCTTTATTATGCATTTTCGGCCAGGGCGACTTATACTCCGGAGCGACTAATACTCCGAAAAATACGGTATATTATAATATAATATATAAAATATAATGTATCCGTATATATATTATATACTGTATATATATTATGTAAATATTACATATATGTTACATTGCTACTTTGGTACATTTTTAGTCTACTTTATACCTTTTGTTTTCGCCCTCTTTGTGTGCATTATCCCTTCCATCCTTATCCTTTCCATCCTTTGTAACGGAGCTACTGTGTGGAACAATTTCCCTTGTGGATCATTAAAGTTTGTCTAAGTCTGTCATGACGCGGTTTTCGCAGCTTACTGCGAGGTTTGTTCTCCCAGGATGCAAACGGACGATTCCGGACAAGGCGTGCGGGTAGGAACATATTTATTAATCTTCTCAAAACTCAAAAGTACTACAAAAAAACGGAAAACAAGGCGAGGGCACAACGCGCTGATCGCACTTGGAGCTAAACTAACACTTAGCATAAACTATGACAAGGAAAACTTACTAGCTGTGGCATGAACAAAGAAAAACTTACGTATACAAGGCATGGAGCGAACACTTGGCATAAACTTGGAATCAGACATGAACCGAACAATGACGCCAGGCCGACTGACTGGTAAAGGCAGGTTTAACCCTGTAAGACCCAAGTATGGAAAAACCTAAAAAAAAATTATTGACCTTTTAGATGTTGTTGTAGGAGGCATTTGATGCAGAAATTGAAGAGTTAAAAAAAAAATGGTTTATGTATGTTTTTTGAGAAATGTCGTAATATTGCAACATTGGGCTTTGATGAATGAACTACATTTTTTAGAGATGAAACTTTTAAATCAGTCAAATTTGACCAGAACACAACACAAGGGTAGAATTATACTATCCATGTATAGAGAAAATAGTTCAGGCAGTGATGTAGCGGACGGAATACAACCTTTTTGAGCCCACTGCACTAAGCCAGCATTTTTACTACCACATTCACCCAGTGTTGTATAATTGCAACAATTATATAACAAGCTCTAAATGAAAATGGATGCATCTGTTCCACAATAACTACTTATGTACATGCTCTAGACCAGGGGTCACCAACGGGGTGCCCGCGGGCACCAGGTAGCCCGTAAGGACCAGATGAGTAGCCCGCTGGCCTGTTCTAAAAATAGCTCAAATAGCAGCACTTACCAGTGAGCTGCCTCTATTTTTTTAATTTTATTTATTTACTAGCAAGCTGGTCTCGCTTTGCCCGACATTTTCAATTCTAAGAGGGACAAAACTCAAATAGAATTTGAAAATCCAAGAAAATATTTTAAAGACTTGGTCTTCACTTGTTTAAATAAATTCATATTTTTTTTTTACTTTGCTTCTTATAACTTTCAGAAAGACAATTTTAGAGAAAAAATACAACCTTAAAAATGATTTTAGGATTTTTAAACACATCTACCTTTTTACCTTTTAAATTCCTTCCTCTTCTTTCCTGACAATTTAAATCAATGTTCAAGTAAATGTATTGTTTTTATTGTAAAGAATAATCAATAAATATTAATTTAATTCTTCATTTTAGCTTCTGTTTTTTCGAAGAAGAATATTTGTGAAATATTTCTTCAAACTTATGATTAAAATTCCAAAAAATTATTCTGGCAAATCTAGAAAATCTGTAGAATCAAATTTAAATCTTATTTCAAAGTCTTTTGAATTTCTTTTAAAATTTTTGTTCTAGAAAATCTAGAAGAAACAATGATTTGTCTTTGTTAGAAATATAGCTTGGTCCAATTTGTTATATATTCTAACAAAGTGTAGATTGGAATTTAACCTATTTAAAACATGTCATCAAAATCCTAAAATTAATCTTAATCAGGAAAAATTACTAATGACGTTCCATAAATTATTTTTTTAATTTTTTCAAAAAGATTCGAATTAGCTAGTTTTTCTCTCCTTTTTTTCGGTTGAATTTTGAATTTTAAAGAGTCGATATTGAAGATAAACTATGTTTCAAAATTCAATTGTCTTTTTTTTTCGTGTTTTCTCCTCTTTTAAACCGTCCAATTAAGTGTAAATATCATTAATTATTAATAATAACAGAGTTAAAGGTGAATTGAGCAAATTGGCTATTTCTGGCAATTTATTGAAGTGTGTATCAAACTGGTAGCCCTTCGCATTAATCACTACCCAAGAAGTAGCTCTTGGTTTCAAAAAGGTTGGTGACCCCTGCTCTAGACATTGTATAACAACCAAAAAAAATATAAAATACATTTTACTTACTTGAATCTGATGAATTCAGTCCAATGAAACAAATAAAAACCTTGAGAGGTTGTGTGAGTTCATTGCCAGAAGGCGTGACTTATAAACAAATGTACAATCCAATAGCCTTGTGAGACTGAACAATAGGACCCAATGACTATGTAAATGTGGTAACAAAAAAAAGGATGGTTAAAGGTAACGTTGTAATTTTACAACAAGGGGTGTTACAGGGTTAAATAGTGTCTCTTGATTAGAGCCAGGCGAGCGTCCCGAACACCAGCGGCGGGTGAAAATCACACGCAACCATGGCAACCAAAACAAACAAGAGTGCACAAAAAACAGGAAGTATGAAGTTACCGTAATTTCCGGACTATAAGCCGCTACTTTTCCCCCTCGTTCTGGTCCCTGCGGCTTAGGGTGCGGCTTATATACGGCCTGTTCTTCTCCGACAGACAAAGAGGATTTCGGTGGTTTTAGTACGCAGGAGGAAGACGACGACACAATGATTAAAGACTGACTTTTCATATACCGGTAGGCTGGTGTTTTTGATAACGTACAGGCGAGCAGTTTGTATTACTTTGCAGCGTTGTATTATTTGTACTCTGCACGAATGCTGTTCGCCATGTCAAAGATGTGAAAGTTTGATTGAACGATTGAAAGATTTATTGTTAACAAACAGTCATCTCTGTCCCGACAATCCCCTCCGTGGTAGCAGGAACCCCTATATACTACGCTAATTACACATCAAAACCCTGCGGCTTATAGTCGGGTGCGGCTTATATATGGAGCAATCTGTATTTTCCCCTAAATTTAGCTGGTGCGGCTTATAGTCAGGTGCGGCTTATAGTCCGGAAATTACGGTAATCTAACAGAACATAACGAAAACATGATCCGGACTGTGGATCATGACAAAGTCCAAGTCTAAATATCCGCGCCATGCCTCCACGGTTTGATTTCAAACTTTCAGGACTTATGCAGACCCCAAAATACACAAAAAGAGGCACCAGTAGGTAAAACAAAGCAGTATTGGGAACACGCTGCAGACGGCACCTTTAATAAGCACTTTTATGTGCTGTTGGGAAGGTGGTACTGGCAGGAAAATCCAATTTAAAATATCAATATGCTCCAGTGACTTTATGCAGAAAAGTGCTTATTTTGCAGGAATATGCCGGCATTGTTTGTGCGTAATTAGCTACACTGGGTGAGGTTGTTTTTTTTTTTAATACACATTCTTCACAATATGTTAGGACTTCTCTCTCTCCCCATGCTGAAAGTGTGTGTGTATGCCTCACGTGCACACCTCACCTGTTTATCGCTGAGGGTGTACAGGTGCTGGTGGTCGGGGCTGAAGAGCAGGTCTTTCAGGACGGGGCTGCCGTCGCTCACCAGGACATTTTCATAGAGCAGAGCAGGCTGGCTGCTGGAGGTGACCAGAACCTGCGGGAGGAACAAACCGTCAATATGGCCACTAAGTTAAGGCTGAACAATCGCAATCATTTGCCTGGGGAAATGATGACGTGACAAAATACACCTGAAAGTGGAACAAAACATTACTATACAGTTTTTGCATCATTCTACGGAGCCCCTAGAGCAGGGGTCACCAACCTTTTTGAAAGCAAGAGCTACTTCTTGGGTAGTGATTAATGCGAAGGGCTACCAGTTTGATACACACTTCAATAAATTGCCAGAAATAGCCAATTTTGCTCAATTTACCTTTAACTCTATGTTATTATTAATAATTAATGATATTTACACTTAATTGAACGGTTTAAAAGAGGAAAAAACACGAAAAAAAATGACATTGAAATTTTGAAACATAGTTTATCTTCAATGTCGACTCTTTAAAATTCAAAATTCAACCGAAAAAAAGAAGAGAAAAACTAGCTAATTCGAATCTTTTTGAAAAAATTAAAAAAATAATTTATGGAACATCATTAGTAATTTTCCCTGATTGAGATTAATTTTAGAATTTTGATGACATGTTTTAAATAGGTTAAAATCCAATTTGCACTTTGTTAGAATATATAAAAAATTGGACCAAGCTATATTTCTAACAAAGACAAATCATTATTTCTTCTAGATTTTCCAGAACAACATTTTTCAAAGAAATTCAAAAGACTTTGAAATACGATTTAAATTTGATTCTACAGATTTTCTACATTTGCCAGAATAATTTTTTTGATTTTTAATCATAACAAGTTTGAAGAAATATTTCACAAATATTCTTCGTCGAAAAAACAGAAGCTAAAATGAAGAATTAAATCACAATTTATTTATTATTCTTTACAATAAAAAAATAAATTTGCTTGAACATTGATTTAAATTGTCAGGAAAGAAGAGGAAGGAATTTAAAAGGTAAAAAGGTATATGTGTTTAAAAATCCTAAAATACTTTTTAAGGTTGTATTTTTTCTCTAAAATTGTCTTTCTGAAAGTTATAAGAAGCAAAGTAAAAAAATGAATGAATTTATTTAAACAAGTGAAGACCAAGTCTTTAAAATATTTTCTTGGATTTTCAAATTCTATTTGAGTTTTGTCTCTCTTAGAATTAAAAATGTCGGGCAAAGCGAGACCAGCTTGCTAGTAAATAAATACATTTTAAAAAATAGAGGCAGCTCACTGGTAAGTGCTGCTATTTGAGCTATTTTTAGAACAGGCCAGCGGGCTACTCATCTGGTCCTTACGGGCTACTTGGTGCCCGCGGGCACCGCGTTGGTGACCCCTGCCCTTTTGGGACATGGGGGAATTTTTTTTATTTTTTTATTTTTTAGACATGTATCTCATGCGCACGAGAAACTATTTATAAAGTTATAAAAAAAAGATTTAAAAAATTGTATAATTGTATTTTATTTTTATTTTTTTTAGACATGTATCTCGTGCGCACGAGATACATGTCTAAAAAAAAAATAATAATAATAATAATTATTTTATTTTTTTTAATAACTTTATAAAAAGTGCAGCCACCAAACCGGATCCCCCCCATGTCCCTTTAGGGGCTCCGTAGAATTCTGCTAAAAAAGTGATTTTCTTCTCCAGAAAAGGAGTCCGATATTTGGGGTGTGTGGTTGTATATATGTAACCCAGCAGGTGGCACCATTTGAAATCCCCCCAAACGGTCAGAGCTTTTCTTCCTGTCACTCTCACACACACACATTTACACACACACACACACACACCAGTGACCCGACTCCTCCCCAAGCCATTGAGAGTTTTTCTTCCTGTCACTCACACACACACACCAGTAACCTGACTTGTCCCCGAGCGATTGAGAGATTTTCTTCCTGTCACTCTCACACACACACATTTACACACACACACACCAGTGACCTGACTCCTCCCCAAGCCATTGAGAGCTTTTCTTCCTGTCACTCACACACACACACACCAGTGACCTGACTCCTCCCCGAGCAAATGGAAGTTTTTCTTCCTGTCACACACACACACACACACACACACACACACACACACACACACACACACACACACACACACACACACACACACACACACACACACACACACACACAATTGAGCCACCTTTTCTCAAAGCCATTGTGAGCTTTTCTTCCTGTCACTCACACACACACACACACACACACACACACACACACACACACACACACACACACACACACACACACACACACACACACACACCAGTAACCTGACTCCTCCCCAAGCCATTGAGAGCTTTTCTTCCTGTCACTCACACACACACACACACACACCAGTAACCTGACTTGTCCCCGAGCGATTGAGAGCTTTTCTTCCTGTCACTCTCGCACACACACATTTACACACACACACACCAGTGACCTGACTCCTCCCCAAGCCATTGAGAGCTTTTCTTCCTGTCACTCACACACACACACACACACACACACCAGTGACCTGACTCCTCCCCGAGCAAATGGAAGTTTTTCTTCCTGTCACACACACACACACACACACACACACACACACACACACACACACACACACACACACACACACACACACACACACACACACACACACACACACCAGTAACCTGACTCCTCCCCAAGCCATTGAGAGCTTTTCTTCCTGTCACTCACACACACACACACACACACACACCAGTGACCTGACTCCTCCCCGAGCAAATGGAAGTTTTTCTTCCTGTCACACACACACACACACACACACACACACACACACACACACACACACACACACACACACACACACACACACACACACACACAATTGAGCCACCTTTTCTCAAAGCCATTGTGAGCTTTTCTTCCTGTCACTCACACACACACACACACACACACACACACACACACACACACACACACACACACACACACACACACACACACACACACACACACACACACACCAGTAACCTGACTTGTCCCCGAGCGATTGAGAGCTTTTCTTCCTGCCAATCACCTACACACATGTGACCTGACTCCTCCCTGAGCATATGAAAGTTTTTCTTCCTGTCACACACACGCACGCGCGCACGTACGCACGCACGCACGCACGAGCACACACACACACACACACACACACACACACTCACACACACACACACACACACACAATTGAGCCACCTTTTCTCAAAGCCATCGTGAGCTTTTCTTCCTGCCACTCACATACTCACCAGTGACTTGACTCCTCCCCGAGCGAATGAAAACTGTTACGGCTACTCTTGCATTCAAAAAGTTTGAAAAAATAAAAATAAAGTAAAGCAGAGTAGTCCTGAGGAGGAGGAGGTGTTTGACTCACTACATTCCTTAATAAGCACTCGCGGAAATATTTCCAGATTCAAAATAATCATAATTTATTTTAACAAACAAAAAATAATATACTCCGTGGTTGACTTTCAACATAATCAAAATAACTTATTTAGCGTGGCTTCAAAGTAACTTGTTTAGCGTGGCTTGTTTAGCGTGGCTTCAAAGTAACTTGTTTAGTGTGGCTTGTTTAGCGTGGCTTCAAAGTAACTTGTTTAGCGTGGCTTGTTTAGCGTGGCTTCAAAGTAACTTGTTTAGCGTGGCTTCAAAGTAACTAGTTTAGCGTGGCTTGTTTAGCGTGGCTTCAAAGTAACTTGTTTAGCGTGGCTTGTTTAGCGTGGCTTCAAAGTAACTTGTTTAGTGTGGCTTGTTTAGCGTGGCTTCAAAGTAACTTGTTTAGCGTGGCTTGTTTAGCGTGGCTTCAAAGTAACTTGTTTAGCGTGGCTTCAAAGTAACTAGTTTATCGTGGCTTGTTTAGCGTGGCTTCAAAGTAACTTGTTTAGCGGTAAACAAACTGTTCCACTCCTCACTCCTTCAACATGATAGACAGACAAAAGGCAGCCAGCTGTCCTGTCTTCTTAATTCTAGGAGGAGGAAGTGTCTCACCAGGAGGAGCGTGAGCAGCTGAAAACAATCAGTCAATCACAATGAAATCTAAAACATCCAATAATTCATCAACATCATTATTGACATTATTTGATCGAAGAAGCCATGAGGATTGTTGTGGTTCTTTGTCTGCTACACTGCCTGTGCAACTAAATATTCTGCTTCTGGTTAAGTTCACATATTAAAGCGCACTATTAAAGCGCACTATGAAAGCGCACTATTAAAGCGCACTATTAAAGCGCACTATTAAAGCGCGGCTGGTGTGTAACGTGTCATCCGGCGAGCGACTTTATTTTCTGTTTCCTTTTCTGACGGATCTGTCGAGCATCCTATTTTTGGAGGCTGTTATCAAAGGCGAGCAAATCCAGACAGACAGGCTTGGCATGAGCGCCGTGCCGCCGACTTCATTTATTTATTTAGTTATTTTGTTTAATCTGGCAGGAATACCTGCGGGAGTTTGTTTAATGCCGCCGTGGGAATCGAGCGGGAGTTCAAAGGCAACAAAAAAAGTGAGGCGTGTTTAAGGCTTGGACTGGACTGCAAGTTTGTTACGAAAGTGTCATCAATTCAAAGATGAATCCTAAATCCCGAAATAAAGTTACCGTATTTTTAGGACTATAAGGCGCACCTAAAATCCTTGCATTTTCTCAAAATTTGACAATGCACCTAATGTACGGCATAATTCTGGTTGTGCTTACCCACCTCGAATATATTATATTTGGTCCATCCATTTTCTATTGGGGCTCCAGTACTATGGAATGTTCTAGAGGTAACAGTTAGAGATGCTACCTCAGTAGAAGCATTTAAGTCCCATCTTAAAACTCATTTGTATACTCTAGCCTTTAAATAGACCCCCCCTTTTTAGACCAGTTGATCTGCCGTTTATTTTATTTATTGCCCCCCTCTCCCTTGTGGAAGTGGGGGCACAGGTCCGATGGCCATGGATGAAGTGCTGGCTGTCCAGAGTCGGGACCCGGGGTGGACCACTCGCCTGTGCATCGGTTGGGGACATCTCTGCGCTGCTGACGCGTCTCCACTCGGGATGGTCTCCTGCTGGCCCCACTATGGACTGGACTCTCACTATTATGTTAGATCCACTATGGACTGGACTCTCACTATTATGTTAGATCCACTATGGACTGGACTCTCACACTATTATGTTAGATCCACTATGGACTGGACTCTCACTATTATGTTAGATCCACTATGGACTGGACTCTCACACTATTATATTAGATCCACTATGGACTGGACTCCCACACTATTATATTAGATCCACTATGGACTAGACTCTCACACTAATATATTAGATCCACCATGGACTAGACTCTCACTATTATCTTAGATCCACTATGGACTGGACTCTCACTATTATGTTAGATCCACTATGGACTGGACTTTCACAATATTATGTTAGACCCACTCGACGTCCATTGCATCCGGTCTCCCCTATAGGGGGGAGGAGTCACCACATCTGCGGTCCTCCTGACATCCCACTGGGGTGAGTTTTTCCTTGTCCTTATGTGGGATCTGAACCGAGGATGTCGTTGTGGCTTGTGCAGCCCTTTGAGCCGATATTATCGGCCGATAAATGCTTTAAAATGTACTATGGGAAATTATCAGTATCGGTTTAAAAAAAGTAAAATATATGACTTTTTAAAACGCCGCTTTGTACACGGACGTAGGAAGAAGTACAGAGCGCCAATAAACCTTAAAAGCTTCTTGTTTTTCTATATCTTCTTGTTATGGGACATTCATCCTCCACTGTTGCCATTTCTAATATAAAGTAGTGTAAAGTTCTTACTTAGATCTGTCAGTAACCTAGTTGTCAAAGCGCTAAAACATACCGGTGTAGTGAGTACAAAATTATTCACCCAAGGAACTTTAGTTATTAGAGGGTTCCAGTTGGACGTTTTTTTTACGGTACACATTGATGTTTCATTATTGAGCCACGGATGACAAGACGCTGCCGAAGGTGAGCCACGTATAAACGGCGCATCCTGAAGAGACGTATTTTCCGGGCTATAAGGCGCACTTAAAAGCCTTTCATTTTCTCAAAAATCGACAGTGCGCCTTATAACCCGGTGCGCCTAATGTAACGGATTCATTTTGGTTGTGGATACAGACCTCGAAGCTATTTTATTTGGCACATGGTGAAATGATAAGTGTGACCAGTAGATGGCAGTCACACATAAGAGATACGTGTAGACTGCTGGATGACGCTTATAAACAACACCAAAACTTTAAATTAGAGATATCGGACTGCCGATATTATCGGCCGATAAATGCTTTAAAATGTAATATGGGAAATTATCAGTATCGGTTTAAAAAAAGTAAAATGTATGACTTTTTAAAACGCCGCTTTGTGCACGGACGTAGGAAGAAGTACAGAGCACCCATAAACCTTAAAAGTTTCTTGTTTTTCTCTATCTTCTTGTTATGGGACATTCATCCTCCACTGTTGCCTTTTCTAATATAAAGTAGTGTAAAGTTCTTACTTAGATCTGTCAGTAGACTAGTTGTCAAAGCGCTAAAACATACTGGTGTAGTGAGTACAAAATTATTCACCCAAGGAACTTTAGTTATTAGAGGGTTCCGGTCGGACGTTTTTTCACGGTACACATTGATGTTTCATTATTGAGCCAAGGATTAGAAGACGCTGCCGAAGGTGAGCCACGTAAAAACGGCGCATCCTGAAGAGACGTATTTTCCGGGCTATAAGGCGCACTTAAAAGCCTTTCATTTTCTCAAAAATCGACAGTGCGCCTTATAACCCGGTGCGCCTATTGTACGGATTCATTTTGGTTGTGGATACAGACCTCGAAGCTATTTTATTTGGCACATGGTGAAATGATAAGTGTGACCAGTAGATGGCAGTCACACATAAGAGATACGTGTAGACTGCAGGATGACGCTTATAAACAACACCAAAACTTTAAATTAGAGGTATCGGACTGCCGATATTATCGGCCGATAAATGCTTTAAAATGTGATATGGGAAATTATCAGTATCGGTTTAAAAAAAGGAAAATTTATGACTTTTTAAAACGCAGCTTTGTGCACGGACGTAGGAAGAAGTACAGAGCACCCATAAACCTTAAAAGCTTCTTGTTTTTCTATATCTTCTTTTTATGGGACATTCATGCTCCTCTGTTGCCATTTCTAATATAAAGTAGTGTAAAGTTCTTACTTATAACTGTCAGTAAACTAGTTGTCAAAGCGCTAAAACATACTGGTGTAGTGAGTACAAAATTATTCACCCAAGGAACTTTAGTTATTAGAGGGTTCCGGTCGGACGTTTTTTCACGGTACGCATTGATGTTTCATTATTGAGCCAAGGAATAGAGGACGCTGTCGAAGGTGAGCCACATAAATAAGACCGCCCACAAAACGGCGCGACCGGAAGCGACTGTCAGAAAGCGGCTTGAAGATGATCTGTAAAACATCATCTATGCAACATTTTGACCAAAGAACCACCATTACATGTTATGTAGACCACAAGGAAGTCTTTTACTTTTAGAAAAAAGACCTGACTCATCCGGTGCGCCTTATGGTCCGGAAAATACCCCAAACTCTCCACGACTAACATGTTTAGTGCAACGACAAATAAAAGCCCCTTGCATCTCTATGACCAATACATCTACTTTTACCCTGAAGGTTTTTTTTTAACTTTTAAGTAAGGACATTGTACTGCGTGGAAAACAAACTTAAAGGTGACTTTTTAACGAGTTTGGGATCTACGCTCTGACTTTGCAGTTATGAAGTATTCTCCCCCAATTTGTACCGTGCTCAGACCTCTCCATCTGCGGGTTCCCCCTGGGATGAGGTTCATTACTGATATTACAGGAGGACATTGTAACCTGCCAGAACAGTTTATTTCACACAATCCTTAGGAAATAGGAGTGAAGGGCCACCAAATGTAGAAAGTACATCGCAATAACAAAGCAAGTACACCCTTGGTAAAGTACTGGAGAGTACAGACCGTGGCAAAACACGACCCGAGGGCCACATGCGGCCCATTAAGATATTCATTCCGGCCCGCCGGACGTTCTACATACCGTATTTTCCGATTATAAGGCGCACTGCCAATGAATGGTCTATTTTTTATCTTTTTTCATATATAAGGCGCACCAGATTATAAGGCGCATTAAAGGAGTCATATTACTATGATTTGTTTCTAAAAGTAAAAGACTTCCTTGTGGTCTACATAACATGTAATGGTGGTTATTTGGTCAAAATGTTGCATAGATGATGTTTTACACATCATCTTCAAGCCGCTTTCTGACAGTCGCTTCGGGATGCGCCGTTTTGTGGGCGGTCTTATTTACGTGCCTCCACTTCGACGGTGTCTTCTCCTTGTTGTAGCGTGCAAGGACGGGAGCGGAAGAAGTGTCAAAAGACGGAGCTAACTAACTAATCCGTGGCTCACTAGTGCAACAACAACATCGTGAATGTGTCCCGTCAAAAAACGTCCGACCGGAACTCTCTAATAACTAAAGTTCCTTGGGTGAATAATGTAAACTCACTACACCGGTATGTTTTAGCGCTTTCATAGCGAGATACAAGTTAGAACTTTACACTACTTTATATTAGAAATGGCAACAGCGGAGCATGAATGTCCCATAACAAGAAGATAGAGAAAAAGAAAAGGGTGTCGGCACGGACTACAACCTTTTCCCGGGCGAGAACCATGGACTCGGGCTTGGAGGTGCTGATTCTCACCCCAGTCGCTTCACACTCGGCTGCGAACCGATCCAGTGAGAGCTGAAGATCCTGGCCAGTTGTAGCCATCAGGACCACATCATCTGCAAAAAGCAGAGACCTAATCCTGCAGCCACCAAACCGGATCCCCTCAACGCCCTGACTGCGCCTAGAAATTCTGTCCATGAAAGTTATGAACAGAATGGGTGACAAAGGGCAGCCCTGGCGGAGTCTAACCCTCACTGGAAACGTGTTCGACTTACTGCCAGGGATGCAGACCAAGCAAGGACGGGAGTGGAAGAAGTGTCAAAAGACGAAGTTAACTAACTAATCCGTGGCTCACTAGTGCAACAACAACATCGGAAATGTGTCCCGTCAAAAAACGTCCGACCAGAACTCTCTAATAACTAAAGTTCCTTGGGTGAATAATGTAAACTCACTACACCGGTATGTTTTAGCGCTTTCATAGCGAGATACAAGTTAGAACTTTACACTACTTTATATTAGAAATGGCAACAGCGGAGCATGAATGTCCCATAACAAGAAGATAGAGAAAAAGAAAAGGGTGTCGGCACGGACTACACCCATGGACTCAGGCTTGGAGGTGCTGATTCTCACCCCAGTCACTTCACACTCGGCTGCGAACCGATCCAGTGAGAGCTGAAGATCCTGGCCAGTTGTAGCCATCAGGACCACATCATCTGCAAATAGCAGAGACCTAATCCTGCAGCCACCAAACCGGATCCCCTCAACACCCTGACCGCGCCTAGAAATTCTGTCCATAAAAGTTCAGAACAGAATGGGTGAGAAAGGGCAGCCCTTGCGGAGTCCAACCCTCACTGGAAACGTGTCCGACTTACTGCCAGGAATGCAGACCAAGCAAGGACGGGAGTGGAAGAGGTGTCAAAAGACGGAGTTAACTAACTAATCCGTGGCTCACTAGTGCAACAACAACATCGTGAATGTGTCCCGTCAAAA
>NC_084737.1:1649888-1652388 GCF_033978785.1 Entelurus aequoreus
ATATAATTCACTTCACTTCACTTAGACTTCGACAAACTTTAATGATCCACAAGGGAAATTGTTCCACACAGTAGCTCAGTTACAAAGGATGGAAAGTGTAAGGATGAAAAGGATAATGCAGGTATAAAACAGACTAAAAATGTACCGTAGTAGCAATATAACATATATGTAATAATTACATAATATGTACAGTATATATACTGATATATTATATAATATGTTTATATCATATATTACACACTATGTACAGTAGAACCTGACAGCATGTCGATACTCCTCTCTTACAGTATCCCAAAGCACACGCATTCCTGTTTGTGTTGCCATTAGCACTGTAAAGACTCGTCACCTCGACTTCAGGGAGCTTCCTTGATGACACCGCATGCTTACCACCTGAATCTATTCAAATGACGACACTTGGCAACCATCAGAGACCCGCTAGGATGATATAAATGGATCTCTTTATAAGTCAGGCACAGTGACAGTCATCCAAAAGTGTCCCGAGCTAGGTAAGCCCACTTTGTTTACAGTATATGCCGGGGGTATATATATATATATATATATATACACCTGCAGAACAGGTTTGTAGAGATGAAAAAATAAAATAGGTATATATATATATATTTGTATTTGTATTTTTATTTTTTACTTTTTAAATTTTATTTTTTTTAGCGAAACAGGCTTGTAGAGATGAAATAGGCTCCGTGTTTTTTACTTGACCTAACGAAAAAATAAATAAATAAATAAATACATTTTGTATATATATATATATATATATATATATATATATATATATATATATATATATATATATATATATATATATATATATATATATAATTTTTTTTTTCTGTTAGAAAGTGCTCAATATCGGAGTAGAGCAGATTATTTGTTTCGCAGGTGTTCCTGTTCTTCAGGGGATTTCCCTGAAGAGCAGGGAAACCTGCAAAACAGGCTTGTAGAGATGAAATAGTATTTTTTCTTGCTCTAACGGAAAAAAAAAAAAAAAAAAAAAAATATATATATATATATATATATATATATATATATATATATATATATATATATATATATATATATTTATTTATTTTTATTTTTATTTTTTTTATTTATTTCTTTGGCCGAAACAGGCTTGTAGAGATGAAGTAGGCTCCGTGTTTTTTCTTGACCAAACGAAGAAAAAAATAAAAATAAATATATATATATATATATATATATATATATATATATATATATATACATATATATATACATATATATATACATATATATATATATATATATATATATATATATATATATATATATATATATATATATATATATATATATTTTTTTTTTTTTTTTTAATTTATTTTTTTTTTTAAATTTTTTTTTTTTTTGTTTTTTTGTTTTTTTTGTTGTTGTTGGAAATAATATTCGTTTTTCAGGTGTCCCTGTTCTTCAGGGGATTTCGAAAAAAAAACAACATTTAATTTTAATTTCAATTTTTAATTGTATTTATTTATTTTTTTTCGTTAGGTCATCAAGCATGTTTCGCAGGTTTCCCTGCTCTTCAGGGAAATCTCCTGAAGAACAGGAACACCTGCGAAACAAATAATCTGCTCTACCCAGATATTGAGCACTTTCTAACAGAAAAAAAATAATAATAATAAAAAAATTTAAAAAAAAAAAATAAAAAAAAAAAAAATATATATATATATATATATATATATATATATATATATATATATATATATATATATATATATATATATATATATATATATATATATATATATATATATATAATTTTACATTTTAAATTTTTAAATTTTTAAATTTTATATTTTTTAATTTTATTAAGAATCTTTGCAAGTAAAAATTTCAAAAAATCGATTTTTGCTGACACCCTTAATTGTTAATTGTTAAAGCTACCTACAACCGTTTGTTTCTCCCGTTCTTTCACCACCAAAATTGTCTCATCACTGTGCAGGCATTTTTATTCTATTTTCTCCAGTTTCTAATGGACTCGCAGGTTGTCTCCGTTAAAGATTGAGCAGTATGCTCCTGAGGGGGACTCTTAAAAGCAGCGCGTGATTGAATCACGTGTGATTCAATCAAGTCACAAAGCAGTATATTCACTCACATCTGGAAATGGGTAGATTTGCATCTAAATCAAGTGGAACTGTCACACCTTACATGTTGAAGATTCAATTCAATTAAGTCCATCCCTCTCCTCAGCACCACGCTGAGATATAAGCAGGGGCGACTGAGCGCTAAAACAGCAGCTCCTTATTCTTCCCCGAGGCGCCTCCTGCGGTGAGCGGCCACCGTGTGTCTAATGGCATCCGCACGCCTCTGCAAAATGTCATGTAATTGCATGGAAGACGGCAGGAAAAGGTGTTGGGGGGGGGGGGGGGGTGTAGGCTACATGTGTGTGTGCATATACGGTATATAACCAGCAACTCCATCTTAAATCCCCTACAGATATAATAAAAGCCAGCATATTCCTTGCTAAAAG
>NC_084737.1:1654888-1664888 GCF_033978785.1 Entelurus aequoreus
ACAACAAAGTAATGAACTAAAAGCAGTTTTTTTCTCACGATGTGTCGACTTTTTTCTTATAAAATTGGGAACAATTTTTCTTTAATATTGCAATATTTTTTTGTACAATTATTATTTATTTTTTTAATGTAAAATTATTACTTTTTAATGCAAAATGGTGACTTTTATCACGATATTGCCAATTTTGTAAAATAGTGAAATTTTTGGAGTAAAATTATGACTTTTGTCATAATTTTGCCAAGTAAAATTCAGATTATTATTATAATATTGCCAACATTTTAAAGTATTCTTATAAAATTGTGACTTTTGTCGAGCAAAATTACGACTTTTCATAAAATCGCCAAAACTTTAAGCTCTTCTTGTAAAACTGCGACTGTTATTGAGTACAATTTTTCTCTGGTCTCAAGAAGATAACAAATACAAGAATGTGTGTGTGTGTGTGTGCGTGTGTTTTTGTGTATATGTGTGTGTTCGTGTTCTTATATTTCTATCCTTCTTGAGACATGAAGACTTTTTTTAATAAAATTGGGAACCATTTTTCATATTCTTTCTGTTTCTGTAATATTACAATATTTTCTTGTAAAATCATTACTTTTTTAAGAACATTATTACTTTTTAATGCAAAATGGTGACGTTTGTCATATACAATTCTGACTTGTATCACTTTTATTGAAATAGTGACATTTTTTGAGCAAAATGATGACTTTTGTCGTAATTTTGCCAAGTAAAATGCAGATTATTATTATAATACTGCCAAAATTTTAAAGTTTCTTATAAAATTGGGAAAACATTTTCATATGCTTTCTGTTTCTGTAATATTGCAAAATTTTCTTGTAAAATTATTACTTTTTAATGCAAAATGGTGACGTTTGACATATAAAATTCTGACTTGTATCACTTTTATTAAAATAGTGACATTTTTGGAGTAAATTGATGACTTTTGTCATCATTTTGCCAAGTAAAATTCAGATTATTATAATATTGCCAACATTTCCAGGTTTTCTTATAAAATTGTGACTTTTGTCGAGCAAAAATACGACTCTTTTCATAAAATCGACAACATTTTAAGCTTTTCTTGTAAAATTGCGACTGTTATTGAGTAAATTTCCAACTTTTATCATAATATTTCACAAATGTTCAGTTTTTCTTGCACACATAGAGACATACTTAATAACTTGAAGTAAATAAGATTAAAAAACAATTATTAACACAAAATTCAACAACAAAAAATTAACTAAAAGCAGTTTTTTTCTCACAATGTGTCGACTTTTTTCTTATAAAATTGGGAACAATTTTTCTTTATATTGCAATATTATTTGGAAAATTATTACTTATTTTTTTAATGTAAAATTATTACTTTTTAATGCAAAATGGTGACTTTTATCACAATATTGCCAATTTTGTAAAATAGTGACATTTTTGGAGTAAAATTATGACTTTTGTCATCATTTTGCCAAGTAAAATTCAGATTATTATTATAAAATCGACAACATTTTAAGTTTTTCTTGTAAGATTTCAACTTTTATTGAGTAAAATTCCAACCTTTAGGCATTTTTCTCAGGTCTCAAGCAGGTAACAAATACAAGAGTGTGTGTGTATGTGTGTGTGTGTTTTAGTGTATGTGTGTGTGTTCTTATATTTCTACCCTTCTTGAGACATGAAGACTTTTTTTTTTATAAAATTGGGAACCATTTTTCATATTCTTTCTGTTTCTGTAATATTACAATATTTTCTTGTAAAATCATTACTTTTTTAAGAAAAATTATTACTTTTTAATGCAAAATGGTGACGTTTGACATATAAAATTCTGACTTGTATCACTTTTATTAAAATAGTGACATTTTTGGAGTGAAATGATGACTTTTGTCATAATTTTGCCAAGTAAAATTCATATTATTATTATAATATTGCCAAAATTTTAAAGTTTCTTATAAAATTGGGAAACAATTTTCATATGCTTTCTGTTTCTGTAATATTGCAATATTTTCTTGTAAAATGATAACTTTTTAATGCAAAATGGTGACGTTTGTCATATAAAATTCAGACTTTTATCAGTTTTATTAAAATAGTGACATTTTTGGAGTAAAATTATGACTTTTGTCATAATTTTGCAAAGTAAAATTCAGATTATTATAATATTGCCAACATTTCCAGGTTTTCTTATAAAATTGTGACTTTTGTCGAGCAAAATTACGACTCTTTTCATAAAATCGACAAATTTTTAAGCTTTTCTTGTAAAATTGCGACTGTTATTGAGTAAATTTCCAACTTTTATCATAATATTGCACAAATGTTCAGTTTTTCTTGCACACATAGAGACATACTTAATAACTTGAAGTAAATAAGATTAAAAAACAATTATTGACACAAAATTCAACAACAAAAAATTAACTAAAAGCAGTTTTTTTCTCACAATGTGTCGACTTTTTTCTTATAAAATTGGGGAAAAAAATTCTATAATATTGCAATATTTATTGTAAAATTATTATTTATTTTTTTAATGTAAAATTATTACTTTTTAATGCAAAATGGTGACTTTTATCACAATATTGCCAATTTTGTAAAATAGTGAAATTTTTGGAGTAAAATGATGACTTTTGTCATGATTTTGCCAAGTAAAATTCAGATTATTATTATAATATTGCCAACATTTTAAAGTATTCTTATAAAATTGTGACTTTTGTTGAGCAAAGTCGGCCAAATTTTAATCTTTTCTTGTAAAATTGCGACTGCTGAGTAAAATTCCAGCCTTTAGGCATTTTTCTCAGGTCTCAAGAAGGTAACAAATACAATAATGTGTGTGTGTGTGTGTGTGTGTGTAAGCGTGTGTGTGTGTGTGTGTGTTTCCCCTTTTCTTGCCCTGCAGTGAGCGGTGAAAGTACAGCTAAACGAGTTCAATTTGTCAAGCACAGAAAGGTGTGGGCCTTGAGAGCCGGCGGACAGCTGTCGGCGCGACGACAGGCGAAGCTTTAAAAGGGGAAGGATAAAAAGCGCACATTTTGGGTGTTTAACACCCGCTCACTCAATGCTTCTCCCTTTGGACACAGCTGACTGGAGCAGAGATGAGGAGGTGATGTCGCTCATTCAGAGAGAGTTGACAAAGACTCAGAAGTCAAGACCTGTGTTGACTTAGTGGTGAAGAGGAGGATGGAGGGTTGCTAATTAAGATGCTGATGCTGCGTGATCACAGCCTGACCCAAATCCAGCGGATCAAGGAAACGACGTCTGAGGGTTCGAAGGTTTTTTTTTACCGCGCGAATGATAAATGTCTTCCTCTGCGCGCCTTTTGGCGAATTGCCACTGTTATTATTTCTTGTCTGCGGCAGATGGCGAAGAGAGTGATGGGGCGGAAACATTTTGGACAGGCTGGTGTCAGAGGCCACCAGCACGGCAACAACAACAAACAAACACACACGCAGGAGACAACAAAACATGGGTGTTTGTGTAAATTTGACTCCTGGAACTTTATCAGAACACACATGCTGTGTTACCTGGCCTCATTTGATTTCCCAGGCAAATGAATATATAAATATATATATATATATATATATATATATATATATACAGCACTTTGGCTACCCCTGTGGTAAATTTTAAATGTGCTTTATAAATAAAGTTGATTTGATTTGATTTGATATGTATATATATATATATATATATATATATATATATATATATATATATATATATATATATATATATATATATATATATATATATATATAAACATATATATATATGAATATCCATCCATCCATCCATCCATCCATTGTCTACCGCTTATTCCCTTCGGGGTCGCGGGGGGCGCTGGAGCCTATCTCAGCTACAATCGGGCGGAAGGCGGGGTACACCCTGGACAAGTCGCCACCTCATCGCAGGGCCAACACAGATAGAGAGACAACATTCACACTCACATTCACACACTAGGGACAATTTAGTGTTGCCAATCAACTTATCCCCAGGTGCATGTCTTTGGAGGTGGGAGGAAGCCGGAGTACCCGGAGGGAACCCACGCAGTCACGGGGAGAACATGCAAACTCCACACAGAAAAATCCCGAGGCCGGGATTGAACTCACGACTACTCAGGACCTTCGTATTGTGAGGCAGACGCACTAACCCCTCTTCCACCGTGCTGCCATATATGAATATATATATATATATATATATATATATATATATATATATATATATATATATATATATATATATATATATATATATATATATATATATATATATATATATGTATATATATATATATATATATATATGTATGTATATATATATATATATACATATACAGTATATATATACATATATACATATATATATATATATATATATATATATATATATATATATATATATATATATATATATATATATATATATATATATATATATATATATATATATATGCATATATATATACATACATATACATATATATATATATATATTTATAAATATAAATATGTATACATATATATATGTATATATATATATATGCATATATATATATATATATATATATATATATATATATATATATATATATATATATATATATATACAGTATATATATATATATATATATATATATTTATATATGTATATATGTATATATATGAATGTATATGTGTATATATGTATCTATATATACAGTATATATATATATATATATATATATATATATATATATATATATATATATATATATATATATATATATATATATATATATATATATATATATATATATATATATGTATGTATATATGTGTATATATACATCCATATATATACATATACTTATATACATATATACATATACAGTGTATGTATACATATATACACATACACACATATATATATATATATATATATATATATATATATATATATATATATATTTATTTATTTATATATATATATATATATATATATATATATATATATATATATATATATATATATATATATATATATATATATATATATATATATATATATATATATATATATATATATATATATATATATATATATTTAAAAAAAAGAAATATATATATATATTAGGGATGTCCGATAATGGCTTTTTGCCGATATCCGATATTCCGATATTGTCCAACTCTTTAATTACCGATACCGATATCAACCGATGTATGCAGTCGTGGAATTAACACATTATTATGCCTAATTTGGACAACCAGGTATGGTGAAGATAAGGTACTTTTAAAAAAAATTTTTTAAATAAGATAAATAAATTAAAAACATTTTCTTGAATAAAAAAGAAAGTACAACAATATAAAAACAGTTACATAGAAACTAGTAATGAATGAAAATGAGTAAAATTAACTGTTAGTACTATTAGTGGAGCAGCAGCACGCACAATCATGTGTGCTTACGGACTGTATCCCTTGCAGACTGTATTGATATATATTGATATATAATGTAGGAACCAGGGGCCGTACTTATCAAGCTTCTTAGAATGACTCCTAAGAAGTCTGCTAAGAGTTGACTTAAGAGTAAATAAATTCTTCGCTGAAAGCTGCACTTAAAAGTTAGTTATCAAGCGTCTTACTCACACTTTCAGCGAAGTGTAGGACTGAATCTTAAGTGTCACACTCAGAGCTGAATTACGACATTACTATGTGCCGTAAACGGAATTTTAGGTGACGTCATTTCTGTGTCCATAGAAATGACCAATCACGGAAGGGAATCCGTTGTCTAAGAATAAAGAAATATCTTGGAAATATTGAAGTGGACAATGGGAGTGTATATTTTGACAATAAACTACAAAATAATACAAAACAAACTAGTCCCCGCCGGCACTCACGCTACCGCTCCCTCTCTTCTATCGCCCACACACTCACTGACGTCACTCACCTCACGGCCACACACATACGCTACTGTCATAACATTTTCTTTCCAATTCATTAATTAGGCAACTAATTTGAAACTGGTGTGGGTGGCTCTATATATACTAGCCCACTGCAGACACATGCAGAAATCAACAAGGAATCGAAAAGTATTAAATCTGTGACAAAAATAATATCCGCTCTGTCTAAACGATACCGTTTGATCAGCTTCAAAAAAACAACAACATTGTTCCGTTCCCTGAACGTTCGCGCACGTCTCTCTCGCCTCAGTGCCATCCCCTGCTGGCAACTCCTAACCACTTAAGACACCTCTGAAGGTCTCTTAAATATCGTGGAGAGTAGGAGTGATTCTTAGACTTAAGAACGTTGATAAAAAGCTTTTATTCTTAAGTTTGAGAGTAGGACTAAAATTCGCAAATTCTCAGGACTTAAGTGTAAAATGGCACTCTAAGAAGCTTGATAAGTACGGCCCCAGAATATTAATAACAGAAAGAAACAACCCTTTTGTGTGAATGAGTGTAAATGGGGGAGGGAGGTTTTTTGGGTTGGTGCACTAATTGTAAGTGTATCTTGTGTTTTTTATGTTGATTTAATAAAAAAAATAAAAAAATAAAATAAAAAAATAAAAAAAACACAGATACTGATAATAAAAAAAACGATACCGATAATTTCCGATATTACATTTTAACGCATATATCGGCCGATATTATCGGACATCTCTAATATATATATATATTTAAAATATATATGTAATTACATGTATGTGTATGTGTGTATATATATATATAAATATATATAAAAAAAATATATATATATATATGCTGTGTATATATACACACACATATATTAAGATGCAATATATACATAGATATATGTATATATATATATATATATATACATATATATACATACATACATATATACACGTATATATTCATATATATACATACATACGTATATAAATACATACAAACATACACACATACATATATATGCATATATACACATATATAAACATATATACATATATTGTACATACATACATACATACATACATACATACTGTACATACACAAACAGATAGCCCGGCACCCGGCAAAATTATTTCAACCCAACGTGGCCCCCGTGTCAAAAAGTTTGGGGCCCCCTGTCCTAGAAGGACTGATGCATTTACGTGAATATTCAAAAAAGTTTAGTATAAAATGTACAAAAAATGCAAATATCGCACATTTTGTTATGGAGTTGTAATCTTAATGACCAAAAAAAGGCCTGAAAAGATTACAACTTTTGTCGCAACTTTTTCAAAATTCTGCCGCGAAATTGAGCCATTTTAGGTCACAACAATCACAAAAAAATACGGTAACTAAAAATCTCGATTAATACCAAACCTAACCATGAGATCCGTACTCCGGACCCGTGCCCGGGTGGCTACACTCCAGCAACTGTCAGTCTTATAAGCGTGGGATGGGTCACGCGGGGAGAACCGGCCAGAGCCCACCTCGGACTTTCCTTTTCCCGCTGGGACCGTGGACATCGGTCTCAGGTGTCACAGGTGGTGAATACGTACAAGGTAGACCGTGTAGAAGCCCCGCCTGCGTATTAGTCTGCAGTCTGCCATCCTACAGTGCATGTGTAATTACAAGAGGGAGATGAGAAGACAGTGTGTGTGGTTTTTTTCTTACTAGCATCCTGTGGGAGCTCACAGCTAATTATAGAGCCAGCAGAGCTTCAAATTGCCATTTAAACGGCCATACGGTGGAAGACAATAACAAAGTCCCTTGGTGGTGTCACTGCTGCGTGGATACAAGCAACATTTGTGCGCCGTTTTGCTGCTAAAAAGCCCGGAATTTACTGTTTGCTGACGCTCGTGGTTTCTGCACTTGCACAAACCTTCCTAATTGTTAGAAATCCCACTGTTTATATTAAAAACATGCACCATTTTGTCCTAATTTCGGAAGTCCTTGAACTCACCGTAGTTTGTTTACATGTACAACTTTCCTTGACGCTGCCACAGAAAGACCCGTTTTATGCCACTCCTCCTTTGGTCTCTATTTGTCCATCAAACGTTTTATGCTGTGCGTGAATGCTTATTGCTGATAAAAAGCCTGGAATTTACTGTTTGCTGATGCTCGTGGTTTCTGCACTTTCACAAACCTTCCTAATTGTTAGAAATCCCACTGTTTATATTAAAAACATGCACCATTTTGTCCTAATTTCGGAAGTCCTTGAACGCACCGTAGTTTGTTTACGTGTACAACTTTCCTTGACGCTGCCACAGAAAGACGTGTTTTTTGCCACTCCTCCTTTGGTCTCTATTTGTCCATCAAACGTTTTATGCTGTGCGTGAATGCTTATTGCTGCTAAAAAGCTTGGAATTTATTGTTTGCTGATGCTCGTGGTTTCTGCACTTTCACAAACCTTCCTAATTGTTAGAAATCCCACTGTTTATATTAAACATGCACCATTTTGTCCTAATTTCGGAAGTCCTCGTAGTTTGTTTACATGTACAACTCCTCCTTTGGTCTCTAACAAATGTTGTCCTAATTTCGGAAGTCCTTGAACTAGTTTGTTTACATGTGCAACTCCTCCTTTGGTCTCTATTTGTCCATCAAACGTTTAATGCTGTACGTGAATGCTTTTTGCTGCTAAAAAGCCCGGAATTTACTGTTTGCTGACGCTCGTGGTTTCTGCACTTGCGCAAACCTTCCCAATTGTTAGAAATCCTACTGTTTATATTAAAAACATGCACCATTTTGTCCTAATTTCGGAAGTCCTTGAACTCACCGTAGTTTGTTTACATGTACAACTCCTCCTTTGGTCTCTATTTGTCCATCAAACGTTTTATGCTGTGCGTGAATGCTTTCTGCTACTAAAAAGCCCAGAATTTACTGTTTGCTGACGCTCGTGGTTTCTGCACTTGCGCAACCCTTCCTAATAGTTAAAAATACCACTGTTTATATTAAACATGCACCATTTTGTCTTAATTTCGGAAGTCTTTGAACGCACTGTAGTTTGTTTACATGTACAACTCTTCCTTTGGTCTCTATTTGTCCATCAAATGTTTTATGCTATGCGTGAATGCTTTTTGCTACTAAAAAGCCCAGAATTTACTGTTTGCTGACGCTTGTGGTTTCTGCACTTGCGCAAACCTTCCTAATTGTTAGAAATCCCATTGTTTATATTGAACATGCGTCATTTTGTCCTAATTTCGGAAGTCCTTGAACTAGTTTGTTTACATGTGCAACTCCTCCTTTGGTCTCTATTTGACCATCACACGTTTTATGCTGTGCGTGAATGTTTTTTGCTGCTAAAAAGCCTGGAATTTACTGTTTGCTGACACTCGTGGTTCTGCACTCGGAATAAGCTCGGTCTCCAACCCTTTATGGCGGGGGGTCTGCGAGAAGCGGCTCTTTAGCACCGCCCTAGTGGCTCTCTGGAGCTTTTTCAAAAATGCATGAAAATGGAAAAAGATGAGGAACATTTTGTTTTTTTGGTTTTATTTGGTTTCTGTCGGAGGACAAACATGACACAAACCTTCCTAATTGTTAAAAATCCCACTGTTTACATTAAAAAATGTGCCATTTTGATCTAATTTCAAAAGTGCTTGAACGCACCGTAGTTTGTTTACATGTACAACTTTCCTTGACGCTGCCACAGAAAGACGTGTTTTATGCCACTCTTCCTTCGTCTCCGTTTGTCCATCAAACGTTTTATGCTGTGCGTGAATGCTTTTTGCTGCTAAAAAGCCTGGAATTTATTGTTTGTTTGTTTGATAGTAGGCTAATATAGCTAATATAGACACTTACATCATGTGTTGCCTTCATTATAACATGTATATAAGACTTTTAACGTCATTTTGATAGTAGGCTAATATAGCTAATATAGACACTTACATCATGTGTTGTCTTCATTATAACGCTTATATACGACTTTTAAAGTCATTTTGATAGTAGGCTAATATAGCTAACATAGACACTTACATCATGTGTTGCCTTCATTATAACATGTATATAAGACTTTTAACGTCATTTTGATAGTAGGCTAATATAGCTAATTTAAACACGTACATCATGTGTTGTCTTCATTATAACACTTATATACGACTTTTAAAGTCATTT
>NC_084737.1:1669888-1687731 GCF_033978785.1 Entelurus aequoreus
TATATATATATATATATATATATATATATATATATATATATATATAAAACATTTATTTAATACCTCTACATTGCAGTACTTCATCTTAGTCCCCAAACACTGGCCAAATAGTCCACTGAAGGCAAGTAAAAGAGCAAAAGTAAAACTTTGAAGTGAAGGTATGTCTGCTTGCCACCCACATGTTAGAAGGTTTCCACTCGAGCTACATCGTGCAAACACTAACAACCAAAATACTTTCCAACACGGCCATTAAGTTTTACGGCGCGAGGGGCTCTCGCCACAACAATGTTCTCTCCAACGTGAACCCGACCAGCCCACTTTTAGAAATGAATGAAAGGCTGGCGCTTACCATCCTTTAACAACCCCCATCAACATGATAAATAACTTCATGATGCAAATTCACGGTGGAGCCCGGGCAAGCTATTAGGCGGCCAATTTATTCAGGGGTGATATGACATCTATGTTTTTGCGGGAATGAAATTGATTTGTGTTTATACCGCGGCCATCTGCAAGAGTTTACTCTTACTTTTCTTTTCATTTACTGTTGCATCATTGCAGATAACAGCTAGATGTAAACTGCAGGGATGGACATGACACGCTATTAGCTGTTGTTTACGGATGCTTTCCCTCTCACGCATGTTTGTAGCTGCTGTGAAGCCTCTAATTATATCCAGATACGGTTTTATTGACCTGAGGACTAACAAGGGCTGTTATTTCTGCTAGAAATTGACGTTACTTGGTTGTTTCCAAACAAGGGAAGGAAGACAGTAAACGTGAAGGAGAGTGATGAGAAGAAAATGTCGATGATGATTATTGAATTGAAGAAATAAATCATCAAAAAACCCAACAGAGCGTGTAGACTTGGTGAAACAGTTGGAGCGTAGCACCGCTAGTCTGCACCATACTGGAGCAGAGACAGTCGATAACGCCAGCCAACGATGTTCAAATAATAGCCAAACGGCTGACATTTATCCATGTAAATATGGAGAAGCTGCTGATGGTGTGTTTGATGGGGAAGCAGCCGGAAGGAGATACCACACAAGTCTAGTCTCAAAGGTAAATGTATAAATTATTTTTATAAATTTAATAAAACCAGTGCTGCTTGTAGTAATTTATATTGCATTGTTTTTACACAATATTTATGATCTATTATTTACATTTTCATTAATAAGGGCATTTTATACAGTATGTTAAAATTGTCATGTTTTGTGGGGGAAGGCACCAATTAAATGGATTTCAAATAACTAGAATGGGAGATATATATATAATGTATATATATATATATATATATATATATATCCACACACATTTGTATTTATATATATATACACACACACACACACACACACATATATATATATATATATATATATATATATATATATATATATATATATATATATATATATATATATATATATATATATATATATATATATACACACACACACACACACACACGTATATATATGTGTGTATATATATATATATATATATATATATATATATATATATATATATATATATATATATATATATATATATATATATATATATATATATATACACAAATATATATATATATACATATATATATATATATATATATATATATATACTGTATGTATATATATATATATATATATATACTGTATATATAAATACATATATATATATATATATATATATATATATATATATATATATATATATATATATATATATATATATATATATATATATATATATATATATATATATATATATATATATATATATACACACACACATGGAGGAAGGCTATTTCATCCCTACAGGTCTACATATATATATATATATATATATATATATATATATATATATATGTATATATATATATATATATATATATATATATATATATATATATATATATATATATATATATATATATATGTATATATATATATATGAATAAGAACAATAACATATGTCAAACACAAATGACCACTGCAGAGGGTGCTGGCTCTCAGGAGGTCATACAGTGTATTTGTTCACATGGCATCTTCTGACAGTCAGTTAATCTAAGGATTTTATCCGTAAAGATCATTTATGAAGATGTTAGTGACACCACCTTAACTTCCCATCATGCACCAGTGAAACATGACGGAATATATGCATGATGGGGGCCAAGACAAGGGGCATCAAAGATCCATTCCGCATGAGAGAGTGAATATTTAATCTACAAATGAGTGACATTACAGAGCTGCGTGTCCCAAACAAGAACACGTCATCGCTCATTGGCCACGGACTTCTATTGGACGCTGCCCGTCTTCCACGTGCAGCGCTCGCTCGCTCGCTCGCTCGCAGTGCGGCTAAATGTGTTGCTCTGCGGCGTTTATAGACGCCAAACACAATAAAAAGACCGTGAAGTCCAACTGGCTAAACATTTCCAGCTTTACTGCGTTGTTTTCTTAGACGCAGACATCATGGCTCCTGACATACTTGCCTGTAATATCTGAGCCACGATGGAGTCCGCATATCAATACAAGCAAAGTGCCAATGAAAGGATGGAGGGAAGGAACATGGAAAATGATTCAGAGTAGAAAAATAGTGCTGCATTGTTCTGGTGTTTGGGTGCTGGGTCTGGACAGGATTTATTCACGCTGGAGGAAAACATAGTCCACATAGTTTGGTACGGGACTTTTAAGGTTTACAATAGAGCAGCCTTTTTTTCAAGGGGCATTGGGTCCGTGGTCCAAAACAGATGTTTGCCAGACCCGAAATCTAAGCTGCGTTCAAGACTGCTCGCAAATATTCCATGAACGAACTCAGAAGCATTCCGGTCTAATGTAAACAAAACCAAAAAAACATGGCCGCCAGGCGTGATAAGCTAGCACAAAACATCATTTAAAGGCCTACTGAAATGAATTTTTTTTATTTAAACGGGGATAGCAGATCTATTCTATGTGTCATACTTGATCATTTCGCGATATTGCCATATTTTTGCTGAAAGGATTTAGTATAGAACAACGACGATAAAGATTGCAACTTTTGGTATCTGATAAAAAAAAGGCTTGCACCTACCGGAAGTAGCGTGACGTAGTCAGTTGAACATATACGCAAAGTTCCCTATTGTTTACAATGATGGCCGCATGAAGTGAGAGAGATTCGGACCGAGAAAGCGACAATTTCCCCATTAATTTGAGCGAGGATGAAAGATTTGTGGATGAGGAAAGTGCAACTGAAGGACTAGTGGGGAGTTGAAGCTATTCAGATAGGGAAGATGCTGTGAGAGCCGGGGGTGACCTGATATTCAGCTGGGAATGACTACAACAGTAAATAAACACAAGACATATATATACTCTATTAGCCACAACACAACCAGGCTTATATTTAATATGCCACAAATTAATCCTGCATAAAAACACCTGCGTGTTTGTTATGCTAGCTCCTAGCTCCTCTGCTAGCTCCTAGCTCCATAGAACACGCCAATACAATTCAAACACCTGATCAACACACACAATCACTCAGCCCAAAAGACCGTTCACCTAACCCAAGGTTCATAAAGCTTATATATTTTTAAAAAGTTACGTACATACGCAAAAAAAAGTTGCGCACATACGGTCAAGCGATCAAATGTTTAGAAGCCAAAGCTGCATACTCACAGTAGCACGTCTGCGTCTTTGTCATCCAAATCAAAGTAATCCTGGTAAGAGTCTGTGTTGTCCCAGTTCTCTACAGGCGTCTGTGTATCGAAGTCAAAAGTCCTCCTGGTTAGAGTCTCTGTTATCCGAGTTCTTCCATCTTGACTGCATCTTTCGGGAATGTAAACAAAGAAGCGCCGGCTGTGTACTGTTGTTGCTGACTACGTTCGAAAAATACGTCCATTTCGCACCGACAACTTTCTTCTTTGCTTGCTCAGCTTCCTTCTCCATAATGCAATGAACATGATTGCAACAGATTCACGAACACAGATGTCCAGAATACTGTGGAATTATGAAATGAAAACAGAGCTTTTTCGTATTGGCTTCAATGTGGAAGGCATACCCGTGTTCCCCGGTCTACGTCACGCGCATACGTCATCCTCAGAGGCGTTTTGAACCGGAAGTTTAGCGGCAAATTTAAAATGTCACTTTATAAGTTAACCCGGCCGTATTGGCATGTGTTATAATGTTAAGATTTCATCATTGATATATAAACTATCAGACTGCGTGGTCGCTAGTAGTGGCTTTCAGTAGGCCTTTAAGTGTCTTTCAATGTGTTTCATGTAAACTATTTGCTCTATGGCCGTCAGCGAAGAAAAATCCATAAATTAGCCGCGCAGTCTTATAAGCCGCAGGGTACAAAGTGTTGGAAAAAAAGTTTGGGATGTACGGTAAATATATCAGATAAATATATTTGAATACAAAAAATAAATAAATGAAACAAATGTACATGTATAAATACAAGAGTAAATAAAGTCTTACTTTTGTTTACATCAAACACTACTTCTACATTTCTGCAGAGCTCGTTGGAAAAACTGTTGTGTCATAAAAGCCTCTGTTTGGAACATTCACTGGCAAAGAAAGGGCGGGGGAAACAAACACGCTCGTGAAACGGCGAAAGCCGCAATTATATGCCAGTTTTAATTTGTGCGTTAAGCTCGGAAGGAATGTGGACGTGTCGGACCGTGGGTGGGCCGTGGTATGGACCGTGCCAGGTGCAAGGAGACACCGATCCTGCTCCCAGGACCTTAATCTCTCCATCATCCTTTTGTTTTTCTCACTTATTCCCCCCCCCCCCACTCTCTGGAAAGAAAAAACTCAAATTATAAACAACCTCAAAAGTGAAAAATGAAAAAAGGAAAGCGCTCGGTAGAAAGACGAGATGAAGAGGAGCCGGTGGGAAGCCTGATGTAATGATTAGTGATGTGCCACCGTCCAGAATGGAAATGGTCTTTTCTCTGGTGTACATGCTCGCAGGTGCTGCATTAAACAATGGGCCCGTTGCCACTCAGACTAGTTCCTCCTCTCGAGTCAACACTAGGTAACACACACTACAGCTAATCACACACATAACCTTACACCATACACCCTTTGGGTTCTGGCACACTCCATTCCTTTGTTGTTCAATTATATATATTGTACTTTATTTATTATATTATATTGTTTATATATATATATATGCAATATTTCCCCCTTGTGGTTCTGTGCCGTCACAACTCCCTCCTCCAACCATAACAGTTTATAGTTATATTATATTATATATATATATATATATATATATATATATATATATATATATATATATATATATATATATATATATATATATATATATATATATATATATATATATATATATATATATATATATATATATATATATACTACCGTTCAAAAGTTTGGGGTCACCCAAACAATTTTGTGGAATAGTCTTCATTTCTAAGAACAAGAATAGACTGTCGAGTTTCAGATGAAAGTTCTCTTTTTCTGGCCATTTTGAGCGTTTAATTGACCCCACAAATGTGATGCTCCAGAAACTCAATCTGCTCAAAGGAAGGTCAGTTTTGTAGCTTCCGTAACAAGCTAAATTGTTTTCAGATGTGTGAACATGATTGCACAAGGGTTTTCTAATCATCAATTAGCCTTCTGAGCCAATGAGCAAACACATTGCACCATTAGAACACTGGAATGATAGTTGCTGGAAATGGGCCTCTATACACCTATGTAGATATTGCACCAAAAACCAGACATTTGCAGCTAGAATAGTCATTTACCACATTAGCAATGTATAGAGTGTATTTCTTTAAAGTTAAGACTAGTTTAAAGTTATCTTCATTGAAATATATATATATATATATATATATATATATATATATATATATATATATATATATATATATATATATATATATATATATATATATATATATATATATATATATATATATATATATATATATATATATATATATATATATAATAAATACATAGAGCAATATTTCCCCCTTGTGGTTCTGTGCCGTCACAACTCCCTCCTCCAACCATAACAGTTTATAGTTATATTATATATATATATATATATATATATATATATATATATATATATATATATATATATATATATATATATATATATATATATATATATATATATATATATATATATATATATATATATATCAGTGGCTCTTAACCTGGGCTCGATCGAACCCTAAGGGTTCGGCGGAGGTCGAGACACACCCGACTCATTGTGTAGATAAAAACTTCTCCCTATCGGCGTATTACGGACACGGCAACAGCAGAAGTCAGATTGATTTGCAGGTGTGTAATTTGTTGTGAGTTTATGCACTGTGTTGGTTTTGCTGTTTGAACAAGGTGATGTTCATGCACGCTTCATTTTGTGCACCAGTAAAAAAACATGGTAACACTTTAGTATGGGGAACATATTCACCATTAATTAGTTGCTTATTAACATGCAAATTAGTAACATATTGGCTCTTAACTAGTCATTATTAAGTACTTATTAATGCCTTATTCGGCATGGCCTTATTATAACCCTAACCCTCTAACCCTGGCCCTGACTCTCTAACCCTAACCCTAACCCTCTAACCCTAACCCTAACCAAATAACTCTAAATTAAGTCTTTGTTACTTAGAATATGTTCCCCCAGTGTCCGAATAATTCTAAGTTAAGTCTTTGTCACTTAGAATATGTTCCCCTAGTGTCCAAATAACTCTAAATGTAGTCTTTTTTACTTAGAATATGTTCCCCTAGTGTCCAAATAACTCTAAATTAAGTCTTTGTCACTTAGAATATGTTCCCCTAGTGTCCGAATAACTCTAAATTAAGTCTTTGTTACTTAGAATATGTTCCCCTAGTGTCCAAATTACTCTAAATTAAGTCTTTGTTACTTAGAATATGTTCCCCATACTAAAGTGTTACCAAAAACATATAACTTTGTCTTGAATTTGAAAAAATACAACATTTTATTTTTCACTAAAGAAGGGTTCGGTGAATGCGCATATGAAACTGGTGGTTTCGGTACTTCTAACAAGGTTAAGAACCACTGATATATATATATATATATATATATATATATATATATATATATATATATATATATATATATATATATATATATATATATATATATATATATAAAAATACAGTATATATATAATAAATACATAAAGCAATATTGCCCCATTGTGGTTCTGTGCCGTCACAACTCCCTCCTCCAACCATAACAGTCTCAGTGTGTGTCTGGCACACTCACTAGCTGTATTGACACTGCACTGACACTGTGCTGTTGTTTCATAACAACTGTTTTTTTTTGTTTTTTTTTTAATGTATCGTTATGCAAAAAGGAATACAAAACTCTGGTCCCACTTGGGAGTAGATTTTTCTCCACGTGGCCTCCGATCTAAAATGAGTTTGACACCCCCTGCTTTAAACACTGTCATGTGTGACGCGGGTCACAATTGAGTCACTGTTGCAACATCCAGTCGACACATTTAGAACAGTAGTTTCTTTCATTCAAAACAGGCAGCATATTTTCATATTTAGCAAACTTATATTTAGCAAACTGAGCCGGATAAAACCTGACACCCCTGTCCTAAAGCATACTCTCAAGGTTCGTGCCGCGTTTCGTTCGTGGGATTCCATCAGCGTGCTGGGAAGACTGATGGGATCGGAGCGTTTGACCTCCAGCTCCCACAAAAACCCCACACTTTCACATTAAGACAAAAAGATCCATTAGAGGAAATGACATCATCAGCAGCAGCGTCGACAGGGTGCCAGGGGTCAAGGCTGGCTGTGTGAGCCGGCTCATCACTGCAAAAGATTACCCTGGAGCCAACAGGTTATTACCGATCCTTATGAGGAATGGCCACAAGGGGAAATGACCGGAGATGCTCCCGTCAGCCCCGCCCGCACACAGCGGCGCCGGATTGATAGAGCAGTTTATTAGTGATAGATGGGCGGAGCAGATTAGGGAACGCTCCATTAGCGTCGCTTCGTAATCGTCAGTCGGGCGGTCAAAAAAAAAAAAAAGGGCCTTGAACCAAACCCCACGAATCAGAAGAGAACTGCTGCTCTTTAGCGCCGCCCTGGTGGCTCCCTGGAGCATTTTTAAAAAGGGATTGAAAATTGTTTGTGTGTACGCTTCACTGATGACACTACTTGCTGAACATCGTTTTGTCCGACTCATTTCGGCGGTTCTTGAACTCACCATAGTGTGGACTGTGACGCAACAGTTTGTTTACATGTAATAAATAATGATACATGGGTTATACTTGTATAGCGCTTTTACCTTCAAGGTACTCAAAGCGCTTTGACAGTATTTCCACATTCACCCATTCACACACTGATGGCGGGAGCTGCCATGCAAGGCGCTAACCAGCAGCCATCAGGAGCAAGGGTGAAGTGTCTTGCCCAAGGACACAACGGATGTGACTAGGATGGTAGAAGGTGGGGATTGAACCCCAGTAACCAGCTAACCCTCCGATTGCTGACACGGCCACTCTACCAACTTCGCCACTCCGTCCCCCATATCTTCCACTCCTTCTTTGTCTCATTTTGTCCACCAAATGTTTTATACTGTGCGTGAATGCACAAACGGTGAGCTTTGTTGACGTTATTGACTTGTTGGAGTGCCAATCGGGCATATTTGGTCAGTGCATGACTGCAAGCTAACCAATGCTAACATGCGATTTAGGCTAGCTGTATGTACATATTGCATCATTATGCTTAATTTGTATGTATATTTGAGCTCATTTAATATCCTTTACTTTTATCTTTGTTGTATATCATTTAGTTTTGCATGTTTCATGACACATTATCTGTATGTAATATTGGCTGCATTTCAGATAGTTGTTTGTGTGCCATGTTGTTCCAGACCACAGCAAACATTACCTAGCTTGCCAAAGATTGTAATAAATCTATTAAAAGAAGACTGCTGTTTCCTTTAACTTGGACACACACATCTCTACTTTTGGCCATTAAAAGCCAGTCATTTCCAGGAGTTACTTCACATTCTGAGTAACCTCTGATTTACTAATGGTTTCTAATCTAAAAATGTGTAGAATAAAAAATACTTTTCAACATTTCTGTCAACAAAGATTTGCATCAACCTGCGACACATAGTCATTTTGATAGTAGGCTATTATAGCAAATATAGACACTTACATCATGTGTTGTCTTCATTATAACACTTATATAAGACTTTTAAAGTCATTTTGATAGTAGGCTGTCATGACGGGGGGGTCGCAACTTGCTGCGAAGTTTGTTCTCCCGGGATGCAAACAGACTTTTCCGGACAAGGGTAGCAGGTAGGAACATATTTATTAATCTAACTCAAAATAACAGGCAAAAACTCTCTTAACTGTGGCATGAAATAAACAAGACTTACGTAGAGGGTTGTGTGACAATAGCGTGAAGCAAACAACTAGCATAAACTATAGCATAGCAAGAAACAAACAACTAACATAACTATGGCATGGAACAACTATGAAACGGTGGCATGAAACAACTAACATGAACTATGGCATAGAACAACATGAAACTGTGGCATGAAACAACTAACATTAACTATGGCATAGAACAACATTAAACTGTGGCATGAAACAACTAACATGAACTATGGCACGGAACAACATGAAACTGTGGCATGAAACAACTAACATGAACTATGGCATAGAACAATATGAAACTGTGGTATGAAACAACTAACACGAACTATGGCATGGAACAACATGAAACTGTGGCATGAAACAACTAACATGAACTACGGCATAGAACAATATGAAACTGTGGTATGAAACAACTAACATGCACTATGGCATAGAACAACATGAAACTGTGGCATGAAACAACTAACATGAACTATGGCATGGAACAACATGAAACTGTGGCATGAAACAACTAACATGAACTATGGCATAGAACAATATGAAATTGTGGTATGAAACAACTAACACGAACTATGGCATGGAACAACATGAAACTGTGGCATGAAACAACTAACATGAACTATGGCATAGAGCAACATGAAACTGTGGCATGAAACAACTAGCATGCACTATGGCATAGAACAATATGAAACTGTGGTATGAAACAACTAACATGAACTATGGCATAGAGCAACATGAAACTGTGGCATGAAACAACTAACATGAACTATGGCATAGAACAACATGAAACTGTGGCATGAAACAACTAACATGAACTATGGCATAGAACACAATGAAACGGTGGTATGAAACAACTAACATGAACTATGGCATAGAACAATATGAAACTGTGGTATGAAACAACTAACATGAACTATGGCATAGAACAACATGAAACTGTGGCATGAAACAACTAACATGAACTATGGCATAGAGCAACATGAAACTGTGGCATGAAACAACTAACATGAACTATGGCATAGAAAAACATGAAACTGTGGCATGAAACAACTAACATAAACTATGGCATGGAACAACATGAAACTGTGGCATGAAACAACTAACATGAACTATGGCATAGAACAACATGAAACTGTGGTATGAAACAACTAACATAAACTATGGCATGGAACAACATGAAACTGTGGCATGAAACAACTAACATGAACTATGGCATAGAACAATATGAAACTGTGGTATGAAACAACTAACATGAACTATGGCATAGAAAAACTTGAAACTGTGGCATGAAACAACTAACATGCACTATGGCATAGAACAACATGAAACTGTGGCATGAAACCAATAACTAGTATAGCTATAGAATCCGACCTGAAAACGAGCAATGACACCAGCCGACTGACTGGCAAAGGCGGTTTGAATAGTCTCTTGATTAGAGCCAGGTGAGCGTCCGAACACCAGCGGCAGGTGAAAATCCCATGCCACCATGGCAACCAAAACAAACAAGAGTGCACAAAAAACAGGAACTTATGGAGTTAAATTAACAAAACATAACGAAAACATGATCCGGACCACGGATCATGACATAGGCTATTATAGCTAATATAGACACTTACATCATGTGTTGCCTTCATTATAACACTTATATAAGACTTTTAAAGTCATTTTGATAGTAGGCTAATATAGCTAATATAGACACTTACATCATGTGTTGCCTTCATTATAACACTTATATAAGACTTTTAAAGTCATTTTGATAGTAGGCTAATATAGCTAATATAGACACTTACGTCATGTGTTGCCTTCATTATAACACTTATATAAGACTTTTAAAGTCATTTTGATAGTAGGCTAATATAGCTAATATAGACACTTACATCATGTGTTGCCTTCATTATGACACTTATATACGTATTTTCATTTTTTGCGGCTCCAGACCGATTTTTTTTTGTATTTTTGGTCCAATATGGCTCTTTCAACGTTTTGGGTTGCCGACCCCTGGCCTATACAGTATTTTTAAAGGGTAAACCACATTTCAAATGATCCTTAGTCTGTCACCGTTGTTTAATCATGTCTGAAAGCAACTGAAGCAAAACCGTCCAACCGGAACTCTAATAACTAAAGTTGGGTGAATAATGTAAACTCACTACACCGGTATGTTTTAGCGGTTTCATGGCCAGTTTACTGACAGATATAAGTAAGAACTTTACACTACTTTATATTAGAAATGGCAACAGCGGAGGATGAATGTCTCATAACAAGAAGATAGAGAAAAAGAAGAAGCTTATCGACTACGGAGTCGTTACGGACTACAAAAGGATTTTCAGGATTTATGCAGATCCCAAATACAGATCAGCAGGCACCAGAAAGGTAAGAAAAGTTTCTTTTGCATAATATTGCGAAACAAAACGCCAGATAATATGTCTTACCTTATACACACACCATAATAATACTCCTATGTTGCAGCACATCAAGCGGTGCAGCTTCATAGCTTACCAAAGTCGTACTAAAACATGTTGGTAGATTTTTGAGCGCCGTGCGTAACGTTCTATATTTTCAATGGAGCGTAAAAAATATTGGTTCTGTTTCCTTGAGTCTTATTACCATCATAGTGCAGTCTACTGAATTTATTTAATTCATCCATTCTTTCACTCTCAAAATCACTCTCAAAATAATCTTACTTATCTCATCATATGAAATGTAACTTACTTCACCAATTATTATTTATCTATTTATTTTTATTGTGATTACTTATGGAGTACATTGTGAATAAATTGAGAACAGGAAGTGAACAAAAAAGTTTAGCAACTGTTATGTAAAAGAAAAGGGGTAGGATTAAATAAGCTCTGCTTCTTCCTACCCCTTTTCGAACATGTTGAAAAGAGAAACTGGAAATTGTGATGTATCATGTTGTATGCTTGCATGTTCCAAATAAACTCAAACTCAAACTCAAACATGTATCTCTTATGTTTGACTGCCATCTACTGGTCACACTTATCATTACACGATGTACCAAATAAAATAGCTTCGAGGTGGGTAAGCTCAAACCAACGTATTCCCTACATTGGGTGCACCGAGTTATAAGGTGCACTGTTGAGTTTTGAGAGAAAACAAATGATTTCAAGTGTGCATTATAGTCCGGAAAATACGGTAATTGTATGAATCGTTCCTTCAAGATGTAATGGAACTACAACTAAAAACGTTCAAACGGAATTTATGACGGAAGCTTACCCTATTTTTTTAGTAGCTGAATAGTTAATATAGTTTCTTCTCTGCAGCTTGCTTCAATGTTAAAGATAATCCATCTCCTCTACAAAAGACATGGCCTAATAACACGAGCCAAAGAACATCACAAGTATGACACACGATCGTACTCATTTATAAAGCTGACATGACGTCCTGCGGAGCAATATCAATTTACCGGGCGGGGTTTCAATTACTGCTCGGCTTCTCCCCAGAGAGACTCCCATGCAAGAACACACACATACTGTACATGAACACACACACACACACACACACATCTACAGTATATATCCAATCTGTGCACTGAGATGATGCACGTCATGCCGGTGAAAAGACGAGAGCGCTATTAACCCTACGGAGCTGGCGGGAAGGCGGGTCACCTTCGTCAAGCTAATGTCGCCTCATCTCTGGGCTAATGGAGCCCGGAGGCGCCGGTTTGACGCCGGATTGGTTTTTAAATGTAAGGGACAAAGATCGCTCTCTATCATCAGACCCGATTAAGTACGAGACCAAAGGAATATGTTTCATGCTCGGTTATGTTTTGAGCGGATACATGCATGTCGCCCGTATGTGAGCGTCGACTCACGTGAGGTTCTCTCAGGGCTGAAAATCATGGCACATTACATGCAGGAATGACTAGAGATGTATTTGGGATCTGTATTTATATTATTCACATGTGAGTAATATAAATACAGTCTATTATACAGCATTATTCACATGTGAATAACATAAATACAGTCTATTATACAGCATTATTCACATGTGAGTAATATAAATACAGTCTATTATACAGCATTATTCACATGTGAATATAATAAATACAGTCTATTATACAGCATTATTCACATGTGAATAATATAAATACAGTCTATTATACAGCATTATTCACATGTGAATAACATAAATACAGTCTATTATACAGCATTATTCACATGTGAATAATATAAATACAGTCTACTATACAGCATTATTCACATGTGAATAATATAAATACAGTCTATTATACAGCATTATTTACATGTGAATAACATAAATACAGTCTATTATACAGCATTATTCACATGTGAGTAATATAAATACAGTCTATTATACAGCATTATTCACATGTGAATAATATAAATACAGTCTATTATACAGCATTATTCACATGTGAATAACATAAATACAGTCTATTATACAGCATTATTCACATGTGAATAATATAAATACAGTCTACTATACAGCATTATTCACATGTGAATAATATAAATACAGTCTATTATACAGCATTATTTACATGTGAATAACATAAATACAGTCTATTATACAGCATTATTCACATGTGAGTAATATAAATACAGTCTATTATACAGCATTATTCACATGTGAATATAATAAATACAGTCTATTATACAGAATTATTCACATGTGAATAACATAAATACAGTCTATTATACAGCATTATTCACATGTGAATAACATAAATACAGTCTATTATATAGCATTATTCACATGTGAATAATATAAATACAGTCTATTATTCACATGTGAATAATATAAATACAGTCTATTATACAGCATTATTCACATGTGAATAATATAAATACAGTCTATTATACATTTAAGTACAGTCAAAAAGGAACATATGCATTATACAGTCTGATGGCTGTCGGTATGAAGGAAAGGTGAGAGTGATAATAAATACAGTCTTGCAGCACAACATTTGATTACATGTGTTGCTAATACACTAAAGTTGTAAAGTTTTTTGTAACCATGACTAGAGATGTCCGATAATGGCTTTTTTGCCGATATCCGATATTCCGATATTGTCCAACTCTTAATTACAGATTCCGATATCAACCGATACCGATATATACAGTCGTGGAATTAACACATTGTTATGCCTAATTTTGTTGTGATGCCCCGCTGGATGCATTAAACAAGGGGTCCCCAAACTACAGCCCGCGAGGCGGATACGGTCCCCCGGCATCCAAAATCCGGCCCACGGGAAGTCCCAAGTTAAAAAAAGGGGGGGTTGGAGGGTTCGGGGTTTGGTGATAGTGAGGGTGTATATTGCAGCGTCCTGGAAGAGTTAGTGCTGCAAGGGGTTCTGGGTATTTGTTCTGTTGTGTTTATGTTGTGTTACGGTGCGGATGTTCTCCCAAAATGTGTTTGTCATTCTTGTTTGGTGTGTGGGTTCACAGTGTGGCGCATATTTGTAACAGTGTTTAACTTGTTTATACGGCCATCCTCAGTGTGACCTGTGTGGCTGTTGATCAAGTATGCCTTGCATTCACTTGTGTGTGTGTAGAAGCCGCATACATTATGTGACCGAGCCGGCACGCCGTTTGTACGGAGGAAAAGCGGACGTGACGACAGGTTGTAGAGGACGCTAAAGGCAGTGCCTTTAAGGTACGCCCCCAATAATGTTGTCCGGGTGGAAATCGGGAGAAATTCGGGAGAATGGTTGCCTCTCTAGAAATGACAAATATGTGAGAGGAATATGTGTGTGTGACAACAACACTCCTTAAAAGGCTATTTTAGAAGCTTTTTTAGAATTAGATTAGATTTAGATGTATCGGTCCCCGTTGGGGAAATTCATTTTCACTGCCGTACATTTGAACAATAGACATTACACATTACGAAACAAAAATAACAAAAAGACATCATACATGACCAACACACATTTACAGGCTTTTTGGGAAATTCAACACGCTAAAGCAGGGGCGTCAAACTCATTTTAGCTCAGGGGCCACTTGGAGGATAATCTGTGCACATTCAAATTCAAACCATGGCATTAAAACTAAAAAAAATAAAGACAACTTCAGATTGTTTTCTTTGTCTTACTTTGGCCAAAAATAGAACAAACACATTCTGAAAATATTACAATAAAAACATAGGAAAAAACACCGGCGGCGGTAAAGTTGAGATCCATGAAGGAAAGAAGAATGTGAATAAATGTTTATAACTGAATAAATCTACATATGCATCATTTTTTTTTCTTTCCTATTATTTTTTAAAATAATTAAGTAACGTTTATGACAACCTTTTTCCCAAAACACAATATAGAATGTGAGATATAACAGGAAAATGCATACATTTGTTTTCAAAACACTTACAAAAAAGTGGGACCCCAAAAAATGTACTGTGGGACCCTATTTTTATGACTTGATTTGGTCCCTGGGACCCCGTTTTGAAAATTCCTAGAGCCACACTGATGGAGTATTGGTGCGTGCAAAACAGCACCAATACTCCAGCTAATACTAATCAAATATCATCCCAGGGGGCCATAGATCATTGATTTGTGGCCCTGATCTGGCCCGCGGGCCTTGACTTTGACACTTGGTGCTAAAGAATATAAAGATAACTGAGAATAATGCATTTGAGGAACCAAAAGTACCGAACCATTAGTGCAGAGGTTCTCAAACTTTTTTCCACCAAGTACCACCATAGAAAACACTTGGCTGTCCAAGTGCCACCATAATGACCAATGTTACAATACCAAAACGTAGTAGGCCTAAGTATTCATCAATAACAAACCAGAGGTTTTATTTAACAAGTACAGTACAGGCCAAAAGTTTGGACACACCTTCTCATTCAATGTGTTTTCTTTATTTTCATGACTATTTACATTGTAGATTGTCACATCAAAACTACGAATGAACACATGTGGAGTTATGTACTTAACAAAAAAAGGTGAAATAACTCAAAACATGTTTTGTATTCTATTTTCTTCAAAATAGCCACATTTTGCTCTGATTACTGCTTTGCACACTCTTGGCATTCTCTCCATGAGCTTCATGAGGTAGTCACCTGAAATGGTTTTCACTTCACAGGTGTCGTAGATTTGATGCCTTCAGTGACAATCTACAATGTAAATAGTCATGAAACAAGAGAAAACGCATTGAAATGAAAAGGTGTGTCCAAACTTTCGGGTTGTACTGTACATTTAGTAATTTTGGCCACTGTAACATTACACACAGTTTGAACAGTAACACAGTGTTTGAATACATGAAAATAAAACACTGTACTTTAATCAAGTGATTCCGAACGGAGCCCGCGTACCACTAGCGGTACCACGGTTTGAGGATCTTTGCATTTGTGTGAACGCAGACTTAGTCTGCGGTGCAATCGACAGAGACCGGGCCAAACTAGGACCGTTCATGTTCAGCTGCATTGCTATTAACGTTTGATAGATCTTCCTGTCACCTGTCTCTCTTCCAAGCAAATCATTCTCCTCACTCTCATGCATCCATCGACTTTTAATCTCTTCTTCTTTTCCTTCATTTCCCGCTCACTCGCTGCGTCTCTTCTCAGATGGCCAAGGCTGAGTGACAGCACGGTTAAACGACTATAAGCTTCTGCACGGGAAGCGAATCAGCCCAACTTCCATGAGGCATAGAATGTGTACGTGTGTGTGTGTACCTGCCCCACCTGACTGTTACCGATCCTACTTCTGACACCATTTGTCACGCGTAGTTGCCTCAACCCAGACTTCAAACAGGTCTACTTAGTTGAAAAATCTGTAGATTGACCATGGCAATCCAGATTCTCTGGCGCGGTAGATAGATCACTTACATAACTCTAGCAACAACATGCTCCATCACATTACCAGCCAAGTCCAGACATCGGAACTCGGTAATCACACTTAGGCCACCTATTCTAAGGGTCTCTCTAACAAGGGCCCACAACCCAGTTAACAATCCCACTTCTGACACAGTTTGTCACAGTAATAGTTGTACCTTCGAACAAGGGACTAATTCAGTAATTTTTGGTGGGAAAAAATCGGTTTACACATGTATCTGAAACTTCATTTTTAGGAATATGCGAGCTAGCGACATTGTGCTCAATCACACTACCAGTCAGGTCAAGGGATGGGCATTTGTCCCACAAAGGAAACCCATTCCAATCTTCTGAGAACGCCACCGAGCTACAGGGTCACATACTCTATACCGGTCCTTCCAAAAGACATTCAAAAACACTTTAAAGTTAATGATCCTAATTCTGACACCATTTGTCATGATGAGTAGTCGCCTTAACCCAGACTTCAACCAGGTCTATTTAGTTTTAAAAGTCTGTAGATTGACCACGGCAAACAAAGACCTCTAGCACTGTAGCCAGATCACTTACATAACTCTAGCAACAACATGCTCCATCACACTACCAGCCAAGTCCAGACATCGGAACTCGGTAATCACACTTACGCCACCTATTCTAAGGGTCTTTCTAACAAGGGCCCACAACC
>NC_084737.1:1687751-1697751 GCF_033978785.1 Entelurus aequoreus
TGAATAATATAAATACAGTCTATTATACAGCATTATTTACATGTGAATAACATAAATACAGTCTATTATACAGCATTATTTACATGTGAGTAATATGAATACTGTCTATTATGCAGCATTATTCACATGTGAATAATATAAATACAGTCTATTATACAGCATTATTCACATGTGAATAATATAAATACAGTCTATTATACAGCATTATTCACATGTGAATAACATAAATACAGTCTACAGCATTATTCACATGTGAGTAATATAAATACAGTCTATTATACAGCATTATTCACATGTGAATAATATAAATACAGTCTATTATTCACATGTGAATAACATAAATACAGTCTATTATACAGCATTATTCACATGTGAATAATATAAATACAGTCTAGTATACAGCATTATTCACATGTGAATAATATAAATACAGTCTATTATACATTTAAGTACAGTCAAAAAGGAACATATGCATTATACAGTCTGATGGCTGTCGGTATGAAGGAAAGGTGAGAGTGATAATAAATACAGTCTTGCAGCACAACATTTGATTACATTTGTTGCTAATACACTAAAGTTGTAAAGTTTTTAGTAACCATGACTAGAGATGTCCGATAATGGCTTTTTTGCCAATATCCGATATTCCGATATTGACCAACTCCTAATTACAGATTCCGATATCAACCGATACCGATATATACAGTCGTGGAATTAACACATTGTTATGCCTAATTTTGTTGTGATGCCCCGCTGGATGCATTAAACCAGGGGTCCCCAAACTACAGCCCGCGAGGCGGATACGGTCCCCCAGCATCCAAAATCCGGCCCACGGGAAGTCCCAAGTTAAAAAAAGGGGGGGTTGGAGGGTTCGGGGTTTGGTGGTAGCGGGGGTGTTTATTGTAGCGTCCCGGAAGAGTTAGTGCTGCAAGGGGTTCTGGGTATTTGTTCTGTTGTGTTTATGTTGTGTTACGGTGCGGATGTTCTCCCGAAATGTGTTTGTCATTCTTGTTTGGTGTGTGGGTTCACAGTGTGGCGCATATTTGTAACAGTGTTAAACTTGTTTATACGGCCATCCTCAGTGTGACCTGTGTGGCTGTTGATCAAGTATGCCTTGCATTCACTTGTGTGTGTGTAGAAGCCGCATATATTATGTGACCGAGCCGGCACGCCGTTTATACGGAGGAAAAGCGGACGTGACGACAGGTTGTAGAGGACGCTAAAGGCAGTGCCTTTAAGGCACGCCCCCAATAATGTTGTCCGGGTGGAAATCGGGAGAAATTCGGGAGAATGGTTGCCTCTCTAGAAATGAAAAATATGTGAGGGGAATATGTGTGTGTGACAACAACACTCCTTAAAAGGCTATTTTAGAAGCTTTTTTAGAATTAGATTTAGATTTAGATGTATCGGTCCCCGTTGGGGAAATTCATTTTCACTGCCGTACATTTGAACAAAAGACATTACACATTACGAAACAAAAATAACTAAAAGACATCATACATGACCAACACACATTTACAGGCTTTTTGGGAAATTCAACACGCAAAAGCAGGGGCGTCAAACTCATTTTAGCTCAGGGGCCACTTGGAGGATAATCTGTGCACATTCAAATTCAAACCATGGCATTAAAACTAAAAAAAATAAAGACAACTTCAGATTGTTTTCTTTGTCTTACTTTGGCCAAAAATAGAACAAACACATTCTGAAAATATTACAATAAAAATATAGGAAAAAACACCGGCGGCGGTAAAGTTGAGATCCATGAAGGAAAGAAGAATGTGAATAAATGTTTATAACTGAATAAATCTACATATGCATCTTTTTTTTTTCTTTCGTATTATTTTTTAAAATAATTAAGTAACGTTTATGACAACCTTTTCCCAAAACACAATATAGAATGTGAGATATAACAGGAAAATGCATACATTTGTTTTCAAAACACTTACAAAAAAGTGGGACCCCAAAAAATTTACTGTGGGACCCCATTTTTATGACTTGATGGGGTCCCTGGTACCCCGTTTTGAAAATTCCTAGAGCCACACTGATGGAGTATTGGTGCGTGCAAAACAGCACCAATACTCCAGCTAATAATAATCAAATATCATCCCGGGGGCCATAGATCATTCATTTGTGGCCCTGATCTGGCCCGCGGGCCTTGACTTTGACACTTGGTGCTAAAGAATATAAAGATAACTGAGAAGAATGCATTTGAGGAACCAAAAGTACCGAACCATTAGTGTAGAGGTTCTCAAACTTTTTTCCACCAAGTACCACCATAGAAAACACTTGGCTGTCCAAGTGCCACCATAATGACCAATGTTACAATACCAAAACGTAGTAGGCCTAAGTATTCATCAAAAACAAAGCAGAGGTTTTATTTAACAAGTACAGTGCAGGCCAAAAGTTTGGACACACCTTCTCCTCATTCAATGTGTTTTCTTTATTTTCATGACTATTTACATTATAGATTGTCTCATCAAAACTACGAATGAACACATGTGGAGTTATGTACTTAACAAAAAAAGGTGAAATAACTCAAAACATGTTTTCTATTCTATTTTCTTCAAAATAGCCACCTTTTGCTCTGATTACTGCTTTGCACACTCTTGGCATTCTCTCCATGAGCTTCATGAGGTAGTCACCTGAAATGGTTTTCACTTCACAGGTGTCGTAGATTTGATGCCTTCAGTGACAATCGACAATATGAATAGTCATGAAACAAGAGAAAACGCATTGAAATGAAAAGGTGTGTCCAAACTTTCGGGTTGTACTGTATATTTAGTAATTTTGGCCACTGTAACATTACACACAGTTTGAACAGTAACACAGTGTTTGAATACATGAAAATAAAACACTGTACTTTAATCAAGTGATTCTGAACGGAGCCCGCGTACCGCTAGCGGTACCACGGTTTGAGGATATTTGCATTTGTGTGAACGCAGACTTAGTCTGCGGTGCAATCGACAGAGACCGGGCCAAACTAGGACCGTTCATGTTCAGCTGCATTGCTATTAACGTTTGATAGATCTTCCTGTCACCTGTCTCTCTTCCAAGCAAATCATTCTCCTCACTCTCATGCATCCATCGACTTTTAATCTCTTCTTCTTTTCCTTCCTTTCCCGCTCACTCGCTGCGTCTCTTCTCAGATGGCCAAGGCTGAGTGACAGCACGGTTAAACGACTATAAGCTTCTGCACAGGAAGCGAATCAGCCCAACTTCCATGAGGCATAGAATGTGTACGTGTGTGTGTGAACCTGCCCCACCTGACTGTTACCGATCCTACTTCTGACACCATTTGTCACGCGTAGTTGCCTCAACCCAGACTTCAAACAGGTCTACTTAGTTGAAAAATCTGTAGATTGACCATGGCAATCCAGATTCTCTGGCGCGGTAGATAGATCACTTACACAACTCTAGCAACAACATGCTCCATCACATTACCAGCCAAGTCCAGACATCGGAACTCGGTAATCACACTTAGGCCACCTATTCTAAGGGTCTCTCTAACAAGGGCCCACAACCCAGTTAACAATCCCCACTTCTGACACAGTTTGGCACAGTAATAGTTGTACCTTCGAACAAGGGACTAATTCAGTTCTATTTGGTGGGAAAACAATCGGTTTACACTTGTATCTGAAATGATTTTTTTAGGAATATGCAAGCTAGAATGCACACACAACCCGTGCGACAGCGTGCTCAATCACACTACCAGTCAGGTCAAGAGATGGGCATTTGTCCCACAAAGGAAACCCATTCCAATCTTCTGAGAATGCCACCTATCTACAGGGTCACATACTCTATACCGGTCCTTCCAAAAGGCTTCAAAAGCACTTTAAAGTTAATGATCCTAATTCTGACACCATTTGTCATGACGAGTAGTAGCCTTAACCCAGACTTCAACCAGGTCTATTTAGTTGAAACATTCTGTAGATTGACCATGGCAAACAAAGACCTCTAGCACTGTAGCCAGATCACTTACATAACTCTAGCAACAACATGCTCCATCACACTACCAGCCAAGTCCAGACATCGGAACTCTGTAATCACACTTACGCCACCTATTCTAAGGGTCTCTCTAACAAGGGCCCACAACCCAGTTAACAATCCCCACTTCTGACACAGTTTGTCACAGTAATAGTTGTACCTTCGAACAAGGGACTAATTCAGTTCTATTTGGTGGGAAAAAAATCGGTTTACACATGTATCTGAACTTCATTTTTAGGAATATGCAAGCTAGAATGCACACACAACCCGAGCAACAGCGTGCTCAATCACACTACCAGTCAGGTCAAGGGATGGGCATTTGTCCCACAAAGGAAACCCATTCCAATCTTCTGAGAATGCCACCCATCTACAGGGTCACATACTCTATACTGGTCCTTCCAAAAGGCTTCAAAAGCACTTTAAAGTTAATGATCCTAATTCTGACACCATTTGTCACGACGAGTAGTAGCCTTAACCCAGAATCCAACCAAGTCTATTTAGTTGAAAAATTCTGTAAATTGACCATGGCAATCCAGATTCTCTGGCGCGGTAGATAGATCACATACACAACTCTAGCAACAACATGCTCCATCCCACTACCAGCCAAGTCCAGACATCGGAGCTCGGTAATCACACTTAGGCCACCTATTCTAAGGGTCTCTCTAACAAGGGCCCACAACCCAGTTAACAATCCCACTTCTGACACAGTTTGTCACAGTAATAGTTGTACCTTCGAACAAGGGACTAATTCAGTTCTATTTGGTGGGAAAAAAATCGGTTTACACTTGTATCTGAACTTCATTTTTAGGAATATGCGAGCTAGAGACAGCGTGCTCAATCACACTACCAGTCAGGTCAAGGGATGGGCATTTGTCCCACAAAGGAAACCCATTCCAATCTTCTGAGAACACCACCCATCTACAGGGTCACATCCTCTATACCGGTCCTTCCAAAAGGCTTCAAAAGCACTTTAAAGTTAATGATCCTACTTCTGACACCATTTGTCACGACGAGTAGTAGCCTTAACCCAGAATTCAACCAGGTCTATTTAGTTTAAAAAGTCTGTAGATTGACCACGGCAAACAAAGACCTCTAGCACTGTAGCCAGATCACTTACATAACTCTAGCAACAACATGCTACATCACACTACCAGCCAAGTCCAGACATCGGAACTCGGTAATCACACTTACGCCACCTATTCTAAGGGTCTTTCTAACAAGGGCCCACAACCCAGTTAACAATCCCACTTCTGACACAGTTTGTCACAGTAATAGTTGTACCTTCGAACAAGGGACTAATTCAGTTCTTTTTGGTGGGAAAAAATCGGTTTACACATGTATCTGAACTTCATTTTTAGGAATATGCGAGCTAGAGACAGCGTGCTCAATCACACTACCAGTCAGGTCAAGGGATGGGCATTTGTCCCACAAATGAAACCCATTCCAATCCTCTGAGAACGCCACCCATCTACAGGGTCACATACTCTATACCGGTCCTTCCAAAAGACTTCAAAAACACTTTGAAGTTAATGATCCTAATTCTGACACCATTTGTCACAATGAGTAGTCGCTTTAACCCAGACTTCAACCAGGTCTATTTAGTTGAAACATTCTGTAGATTGACCATGGCAAACAAAGACCTCTAGCACTGTAGCCAGATCACGTACACAACTCTAGCAACAACATGCTCCATCACACTACCAGCCAATTTCGGACATCGGAACTCAGTTATCAGACTCAAGTCATCTGTTTTAAGGGTCCCCCTTCCAATGGGGGCCCTTACAGTTAACAATCACTCAGTAACCAGTGATTGTTTACTTTCCAGTCACAGTAACCATTGTACCTTTGAACAAGGGGGTAATTCAGGTCTATTTGGCAAAAAATCGGCATACTCTCATATTCTTAAGCATATAGTAGCTAAAATGCACACACAATCGTAGCGACAGCGTGCTCAAACACACAACCAGCCACGTCAAGGGATGGGCGTGTGTCCAACACAGGAAACCAATGCCTATCCTCTGAGAGCGCCACCTCTCTACAGGGTCACCTGTTCTATAACGGTCCTTCCAATAGGCTTTAAAGGCACTTTTAGAGGCAATGAACCCACTTCTGATACCAATTTAATTTCTCTTAAAGGGGACCTTTTATGCAAAATCAACTTTTCTTACCTGATGGTACCTGCCTTTGTGTCTTTGGGATCCCTGTACGTCGCAAACCTCACTGACACCATTTGTCCCATCTTAAAACTCATTTGTATACTCTAGCCCAGGGGTCACCAACGCGGTGCCCGCGGGCACCAGGTAGCCCGTAAGGACCAGATGAGTAGCCCGCCGGCCTGTTCTAAAAATAGCTCAAATAGCAGCACTTACCAGTGAGCTGCCTCTATTTTTTAAATTTTATTTATTTACTAGCAATCTGGTCTCGCTTTGCCCGACATTTTTAATTCTAAGAGAGACAAAACTCAAATAGAATTTGAAAATCCAAGAAAATATTTTAAAGACTTGGTCTTCACTTGTTTAAATAAATTCATTATTTTTTTTACTTTGCTTCTTATAACTTTCAGAAAGACAAATTTAGAGAAAAAATACTAACTTAAAAATGATTTTAGGATTTTTAAACACATATACCTTTTTACCTTTTAAATTCCTTCCTCTTCTTTCTTGACAATTTAAATCAATGTTCAAGTATTTTTTTTTTATTGTAAAGAATAATAAATTGTAATTTAATTCTTCATTTTATCTTCTGTTTTTTCGACGAAGAATATTTGTGAAATATTTCTTCAAACTTATTATGATTAAAATTCAAAAAAATTATTCTGGCAAATCTAGAAAATCTGTAGAATCAAATTTAAATCTTATTTCAAAGTCTTTTTAATTTATTTTAACATTTTTGTTCTGGAAAATCTAGAAGAAATAATGTTTTGTCTTTTGTTAGAAATATAGCTTGGTCCAATTTGTTATATATTCTAACAAAGTGTAGATTGGATTTTAACCTATTTAAAACATGTCATCAAAATTCTAAAATTAATCTTAATCAGGAAAAATTACTAATGATGTTCCATAAATTATTTTTTTAAGTTTTTGTCTTCTTTTTTTCGGTTGAATTTAGAATTTTAAAGAGTCGAAATTGAAGATAAACTATGTTTCAAAATTTAACTGGCATTTTTTTCGTGTTTTCTCCTCTTTTAAACCGTTCAATTAAGTGTAAATATCATTAATTATTAATAATAACATAGAGTTAAAGGTAAATCGAGCAAATTGGCTATTTCTGGCAATTTATTTAAGTGTGTATCAAACTGGTAGCCCTTCGCATTAATCACTACCCAAGAAGTAGCTCTTGGTTTCAAAAAGGTTGGTGACCCCTGCTCTAGCCTTTAAATAGACCCCACTTTTAGACCAGTTGATCTGCCGTTTCATTTCTGCTCTGTCCACCTCTCCTTCGTGGAAAGAGGGGGGGGCACAGAATCGGTGAGGCGCTAGCTGTCCAAAGTCGGGACCGAGGGTGGACCACTCATCTGTGCATCAGTTGAGGACGTCTCTACACTGCTGACCTGTCTCCACTCAAGATGATCTCCTGCTGGCCCCACTATGGACTGGACTCTCCCTATTATGTTAGATCCACTATGGACTGGACTCTCACACTATTATGTTAGATCCACTATGGACTGGACTCTCCCTATTATCTTAGATCCACTATGGACTGAACTCTCACACTATTATGTTAGATCCACTATGGACTGGACGCTCACACTATTATGTTAGATCCACTATGGACTGGACTCTCACACTATTATTGTAGATCCACTATGGACTGGACTCTCACACTATTATGGTAGATCCACTATGGACTGGACTCTCACACTATTATGTTAGATCCACTATGGACTGGACTCTCACACTATTATGTTAGATCCACTATGGACTGGACTCTCACTATTATGTTAGATCCACTATGGACTGGACTCTCACACTATTATGTTAGATCCACTATGGACTGGACTCTCACTATTATGTTAGATCCACTATGGACTGGACTCTCACTATTATGTTAGATCCACTATGGACTGGACTCTCACTATTATGTTGGATCCACTATGGACTGGACTCTCACTATTATGTTAGATCCACTATGGACTGGACTCTCACACTATTATGTTAGATCCACTATGGACTGGACTCTCACACTATTACGGTAGATCCACTATGGACTGGACTCTCACTATTATGTTAGATCCACTATAGACTGGACTCTCACACTATTATGCTAGATCCACTATGGACTGGACTCTCACTATTATGTTAGATCCACTATAGACTGGACTCTCACACTATTATGCTAGATCCACTATGGACTGGACTCTCACTATTATGTTAGATCCACTATGGACTGGACTCTCACTATTATGTTAGATCCACTATGGACTGGACTCTCACACTATTATGTCAGATCCACTATGGACTGGACTCTCACACTATTATGTTAGATCGACTATGGACTGGACTCTCACTATTATGTTAGATCCACTATGGACTGGACTCTCACACTATTATGTTAGATCCACTATGGACTGGACTCTCACTATTATGTTAGATCCACTATGGACTGGACTCTCACACTATTATGGTAGATCCACTATGGACTGGACTCTCACTATTATGTTAGATCCACTATGGACTAGACTCTTACACTATTATGTTAGATTCACTATGGACTGGACTCTCACACTATTATGCTAGATCCACTATGGACTGGACTCTCACACTATTATGGTAGACCCACTCGACGTCCATTGCACCGGTCGCCCGGGGGGAGGGGGAGGCAGGATAACTGTATATAAGTTATCACACAACTTGTTTTCTATGAGCTCAGGTCGCCCCGCGTGAAGACCGTTTTCCCGGGTTATGATCCACTGGTGCTTACAAAGCTGTCTTTGATCTTACCAAGCAAAAGGCGGACAGCTTGTAAAACTCCCCTGTGTGCGATGGATTGCGCCGTAGAGGTGTCGGTTTCTCAGATCTTGGACAGCCACGGGAAGGGCCTTATCTGGACCCGAAATCTACGAGCAGAGAGGGTGGGGCAAACCTGACACCGCTCCAAGCACCTTATGTTTGAGCGAGACCCCTCCCTTTAGAAGCATCTGCAACTATGTAATCAGGGAATGCCTAAATACATGAATCCTGTCTCTGTTTGCTTCTTGTCTCGTTTCGTAGATAGTTCGGTGTTGGAACCTGACAGTAACCAATCCCACTTCTGACACCATCAGGGCATTTAACAAGTCCCGCCACCTCGACTAATAGGCTTCTTTTTTTTGTTGTTGCACTAAATACGACTTGTGCAATTAAGTGGATTACTTAATACACGGCCGACATGATTCTGCGAGTGCATCACTCAAGTCCACTCAGTTAAATTGATGGCTATAATTCATTTTTCTGCATTATTAGCGTCCGTGTACACCAAATATTTACTCTGCGAGCGAGTGTGTGCGTGAGCCCTCACACGCGGCGGGACGCCGTCTTGCCATGTCGCAAATTACCTCATTAAATTCCACCGCTTTAAAGCCACTTTTGTGATTTTTTTTTTCTCAAAGTCCCGCACCCATTGTTCCCCCGCAAATGAGATTAAAGCAACATTTGCCTTCTCTGCCGGCTTTCAATTATATTTCTGGAAGGACAGCACGGGCACGCCGACTTTAATGAGGGGAGAGGAAGTTGAGGGGGGGGGGGGGGGGGGGCTGTAATCTTAAGGGGTCCGGAGGTGTTGAGCTTTGTAGTTTACCATTGATTCCGGTTAAACAGATGTAAGATACATCATTTTCATACAGCATTTTAATGCCCCTTTATGCCTTGATAATCCAACGTGCCTTTTAACAAGGGGTTTAATGAGGGGAAGATCAATAGACATCAAACACACACACACACACACACACACACACACACACACACACACACACATGAACATATTCATAAATTGAGCTAATGATTAGTGACCTCACGTTGCTAGGTAACAAAGATGTTTGCTC